>NW_004524725.1:3223048-3225661 GCF_000260255.1 Octodon degus
TGTAGATCTTTGTTGCAGTTATAACCTTAGCACCTACTGAAGTTCAGATGCAGATCTGCAAAGTTTGTATTTATCCAGCTGTGCCTGGCTTGGGTCTGGCTACCATGCTCAGCTCTTTCCTGTTGCTGATCTTGAGGGTGAACCTGTTGTGCCCTCTGGCAAGATGTTCTGCTCTTGGACTAGCTGGGTGGTTCTGTTCCCTACACTCTCTGCAGGGATTGCAACTGCAGGGTTTCATATAGGCCTGTATGCCAGGCCTGAGCTGAGTCTGGAGGGGACAAGGTGGAGTAGCGGGGAGAAGTAGCTCTCCCACACACTCACTGGGCCTGGTCTAGAACTGGATCTGGGTGTTCCCAGTACTTGGCAGATTGTAACTGGGCAGGCGGTGTGTGGGGTGGTACTAAGAAGTGATGGGGGTGTCCCAGGGGGTTGGAAATGGGTTTTACCCTGTGCCTAGGCTGGGACCAGTAGGTCCCGCGGGTGCAGGGTAGCCAGAATCTCTCCTTCACACTTACCGGGACTGGGCTAGGACTGTGTCTGGGGGTTCCTGGAAATGGCAGAAATTCCTACTTGGCGGGCAGGGTCGGGGAGGTACTGTGGAGTGGTGTGTGGTGTCCCAAGGATGTGGAAGAGGGTTTTACCCATGCTGCACCTGGGCTGGGACCAGTAGGTCCTGCCGGCACAGGGTAGCTGGAAGGTCTTCCACACACTCACTGGGCCTGGGCTAGGATTGGTTCACATGGTTGCGTTTATCTATAGGTTATTCAATATTCTGTATTTTGTAAATTTAAATGAAAGTTCCTAATTAGAAAGTTTTTTTAATCTTAAATATTTGAGATTTTATTGGATGTTTTGAGGATCAGTACACATGATTCACTTTGTACACAATTCTTAACACACATACCAAAAAATGTCATATATCATTTTTCAATTGTTCCAGTGACTTTCCAGCTTCAAATTTAGAGGCAAATTTTCCATAAGAGGATTAAGTACTAGTATCTTTAAATGCTGACAAAGTGTTACTTAAGTCCCACCAATTCACAATTTTGTATCATATACACTACATATTCAAATCTTTGATGTTTCACAGCACATTAACAAAATGAAGCAATCAGAACTACCACTACCAAAGATGTTACAGAATGCGCATGATTCTGACAGGGCAACAATTAGGATGTAGTTTTCTTTAGGAAACAACTCTACTGAAAACAGGGGACTAAAAGTCATTTAAAGTATGCAAGACATATTAAATGCAGGACTGTAATTCCGAATTGCCATTTGGTATGCTTTGTACTGCAGGACATAAAACTAACCCGAACCTATGGAATGTTAAGCTGACATTCAAGACTGTCAAAGCCTGCCATAATTCAATATCCCACTATTTCTGGTTGTAAAAAAAAAAAAAAAAAAAAAAAAAAAAAAAAACAGAGAATGATTTCACCCTAAAACAAATCATTTACACTTAAAAAAATGCAATGAGATGGGATTCCTTCCTTTTTAAAAATGTTTCTAGAGCTGCTAAAAAACTTGCATTTACAAAATAGTTGATAAAAATATTCTTCTGGATTGTACAAGAAGGGAGACAGGGAGCACTGATAAGACATGGTGTGTGATTGATCAGACTCGGCTTCTTTCTCTTCTGCTTCATCAGAAGCTGCACTCTCCTCATTTTTAGTTTCTGCATTTTCCGCAGGTACATCTTCTTTGGTTTCTTGATCAGCCTCTTCAGCCTGTTTTCCCTTGGCTCCCCTTTTCCCTTTTGCTTGCACTTTTTTGTCCAAAGATTTATCCTTTCCCATTGCCTTTTTTGGCTTCCTTTCCACTTTAGCTAGAACAGGTTTAGCCGACAATCTCGCCGATCTCCTCTTGGGCTCCTCCTTCCCCGCCCCTTCAGCGGAGCTGACCTTCCTTTGGGCATCTTGGCGGCGCGCTCTGGGGCGCTTGCGGAGGCTGCGGGTTGAGGCACACGGGAGCCTCACAGAGCTACGCAGCTCCACCGCTGCCGTTCCTCATGCCACCAGAGCTGCTGGAACCCACGGCCTAGAAAGCTCTATGACTTATGCATTTTTATTTTCTCTGCTCAAGGGTACTGAAAGTTTTAGTCATTATGATAAAAATGTATGTTTTCCTTAGAGAATGAGAGAAAAGACTACTTTTCCTTATAGAGTATGGGGAGATGGGGAAAAGAAGTTTCCTTAGATGATGCTGATATTATATTTTCTCTAGATAAAGGTTTTTAACCCAATAGATGATCTTAGTCAGCTAAACAAAATTAAGGAAACAAAGTTAATGGCAATCATGAATTGCCAAGTTGTGTGCCTTTTTAAAAAAAAAGTCAAAGAATTAAAAGCGAAGCCAGAAAGCTTATTTAGTTTTCTTTCTGTTCGTAATAACTGTATCCATAAAGTAAGGGAGAATAAAACTGATTAGCTGTATGCTGAGGTTAAGAAAAAAAGTCAAATCTTTATAGACGTATGACGCATGAACTTAAAGATAAACTGAAGTTGACCATTTGGAAAACAAGAAAAGGATGGTAAGACGTTTTGGGTATAACACAGGTGATGAAAATGATTTGGGAGAAGAAGAAGGAGGAGGAGGAGGGGTGAGGGGGAA
>NW_004524725.1:3225761-3227221 GCF_000260255.1 Octodon degus
AAATTTGGGACACTACCGAGTTACATTACATTACATCACAAGTTCTCATATGTCCTTAGTCTTAATTGATCTTGGAAGGCTAGGGCCAAAGGCTAGACCTTTGTCTTTCCTGGAAGCCCTCCTTTTTCTCTAATTTGGTCTGCAAACTTAGGTTGTTAACCATACAGAAGACAAGCTTATTGTTTTTACCATACAATCTAGGCTGTTAAGCTTAAGCTCACTATCTGTCTGAATATCAAACGTATTAGGCATAACATAGAACAGGAATGTTTCATCAAGTATTGATGTGTTGAACTTTAAGTCCCTACAGAATATGATTAAAAAATTTAAAAATTAGAATATATTTTAAAAATAGACATAAAGAATTATATACTTCTTACGTTTACACGTAAGTCCAAAGAACTAACCCTATACAACCTGAAGCAGGACAGTCCCACAATATTCCTTTTTCTGTCTCTTGCTTTCATTCACCACCCCTTTCTTTTTGAACAACCATCTACCCAAAAGACAGCATAGAAGCAACTGGCATGTCAAGACAAGCAGCCCGTATTCAGAATACCAGAATGACAGGCACTCCAAGCATGAAACTACTATTACAGTTTAACATCTGCAGTGCAGTTGCTTGGTTCACAGGTATCAGTATATATAGGTAGTCAGGGTGAGAATCTTTACAATTACCTGCTAGATTCAAAAATCTTCTGGAGATTCTCTGGATCTTTGCCTTGCTCATCTTTTACATATAACTGCATGGCTTAACATTGTCATGTTTCCTAGCTCTTCTCCTTTCCCTCTCTTGATTAGTTAGTCCTCATGATCCTGCTTTCCATTTAGTTGTATTATACTTTTCTATTTATATTTTTTCTTTTGAGTTCTTATACTAGGGAAACTACATGATATTTACACATGTGTGTCTGGCTTATTACACTTATGAGTATATGTTCAAGTGGCATCCACTTCAATATAAAGCCTTCGAGTTTATCATTCTTAATAGCTGAATAATAGTCCATTGTATAAAAATATCACATCTTTTTCAACCATTCCTCTGGTTATGGACATCTTGGTTGTTTCCAAGATTTGGCTATCACAAATTGTGCTGCTATAAACATATGCACACATATATCCCTATTATATGATGTTTACAGATCCTCTGGGAAAATTCCCAGTAGAGGAATAGCTGGTTTAAAGGGGATTTCTAGTCCAAAGTTTCTAAGGAGTCTCCACACTGATTTCCATAATGGTTGTACCAGTCTACATTCCCACCAGCAGTGGAGAAGGGTTCCTTTTTCACCACAACCTCTCCAACATTTGTTGTTTGGTGATTTCTTTATGATAGCCATTCTTTCTGGGGTCAGATGATATCTCAGGGTTGTTTTAATTTTCATTTCGTGAATGGCTAGTGATGTGGAACATTTTTTCATATATTTATTCGCTTCTTTAATTTCATCCTCTGAGAAGTGTGT
>NW_004524725.1:3234402-3247750 GCF_000260255.1 Octodon degus
AGGAGGAGGAGGAGGAGGAGGAGGAGGAGGAGGAGGAGGAGGAGAAGAAGAAGTAGTGCAGGAAGAGCAGCTTGGTGTCTGAAGTGGCTGGTGTAACTTGGTGCAGACCTCCTCAGTTTGCAACCAGGTGAATGGAAGTCAGCACAGAGCATGGTGAGTCTCTCATCAGACAGAATCCGGTACTGAATTGCTATGAGGAGGAACTGTATAGGAGGAATTCAGAGGCTTTGTCATGAGAGGAGGGGGTGAGGCCTGTGGCTGGGGCCTTTGAGCTGAAGCATACTGCTAGGCCTAGTGGGGCCCAGACTGAGGCCCAGACCTATTGGAAAATCTGCTCAGCAAACAGGTGGCAGAAGGTAACTTGGATGAACTAGTCCACCTGGAGACTCCAGGATGGTGGACAGTGCTAAGTGTAAACAAATGCCGCACTCTCAAAAGAGAAGACAAAATCTTGGAACACAACAAAACAAGAAAACCTGACATAGAAGGGATACCTAAAGAGCAGACTCTTTACAGAGAGGTTCTGATTCCAGGGATACAGCTACCTACAGTCAAACTTTCACAAAAATGTAGCACATAAATAAAAATTAAAGAGCTCCTTCTGAAGTAGAAAAATGACAAAAGGAAGGTGCAAAATGCAATCTGTGGTTCTGAGTTCAACCAGAACAAATACAGGAGATACTAGCATAGAACAAATTGGAAGTCACACACCTAAAATCTGAAATAATAACAACTGAAGTAAAGAAATAAGTGCAGAAAGTTACAAAGGAAATAAGATCAGAAATAATCTCTCAGGTAGAAAAGAAATGATAACTATAGTGAAAGAATTAATAAGTATTTCTAAAGAATACATTGATAAAAAATAGAGGAGAATAGAAAATGTTGTAAATCTTGAATGAACAATATAAGAGAATGAATGAAGCAGATTCAAAGAGATACACAGGAAAGTAAAACTCCATTAGAAGTTGTTGAAGCTGTTTGAATGAAAGTGAGTAAAAAGTAAAGCCATATTAATATGCTGGTCTCTAAAAGGCTCAAGTGAACAACTTTTTTTTTTTTTTTAAGTCAACAACTTTTGACATTGCCAGTTCTGTGGATAACCCACTACTATTATGGATTGCTGGACTACATTGGATTATTTTGTTGAATTATGCACCTACAATATTTGAATGGCAATGGAATACCCATCTCTGACAAAGCTAAAAAAAAAGTGGATATAAATGAATTACCATTTTGTAGTGAAATAATATATATCTGTATGTACAAAATAGAATATATAGCTACTTTCTCTTAGTTTAATGAGAAAAAATATTTGTATTAATGGTGTTTAGACAAGATATCATGTCTGCATCTTGTACTATGAATAGGTACTACAAAGAACAATATGCAATGTATTAATGATTGTAACTGTCCTACTAACCTGTTTTGAAACTGTCTCATTGCTATTTCTTTCTCAATAAAATTAGTTTTAAGAAAAGAAGAAAGTGATGTTAGACTTTCATGCCTCAAAGACTACATTGCAGGTAGCAAAAAGTTAAGGAAAGATCTCTGAAAAATGACAAGGATCCAGAAAAAGATAATTAAACATCTGCAAGATGATGCAAAGATGAACAAGATAAGACTAGTAGGCATCAATTGAAAAAAGGAGAAAAAAAACCTACATGAAAAGAATCTGAGCGGAAGCAGTGGCAGAAAACTTCCCAAATATGAGGAAACAATCTGACATTCAGTAGCAGAGACATATAGAACTCCAAATACTATCAACACCCAGATATATAACAATCAAGATTCAAGAAACTCAGCACAGGAACAGCATACTAAAAGCTGTTAGAGAAAAGAAACAGATCACATTTAAAGAAAACCCCATCAGAATAACAGCAGATTTCTCATCTGAACATCAAATAAGAAGAGCATGGAATGAAGTATTTCAAGTCCTATAAGAAAACAAACTCCAACCCAAATTGATACAACATGCAAAACTCTCTTTGAATTCCAATGAAAAAGTAAAACACTTCCATGACAAAAAACAATTAAAGAAATATTCATGACGACCAAACCAACCTTACATTGAATGTTAAAAGACAGTCTGGAAAATGATCAAAATGACTGCAATTCCAGGAATGACAAAAGAAAGAACCCACAAAACAGGGCAAACAGTTAAACACAGGAGAAAAGTAGGGAACTAACAGCAGAAAAATAACATGCCAAACATAAGCCAATATTTATCAATTATAACTATCAATGTAAATGGACCCAATTGACCAATTAAAAGAAATAGATCAATAGAATGGATCAAGAAACAAAATCCAAAACTAAGCTGCATACAAGAAATACATTTAACCCAAAAACAAATTCATAGATTGCAATTCAAAGGATGTAAAAATATAGTAAATGCTGCAGGAGTTCAGAAAAAAAGCAGGGGTAGCTATCCTGTCCACAGACGATTTATACTTCACTTAAGAATGATCGAATGAGATAAAGAAGATCACTACATACTGTTTATGGGAAAAATTCAAGAGAAAGAGATATCAGTGACAAATACATAGGCACCAAATATGGGAGCACCCAACTATAGAAGACAAATTCTAATGGACATGAATAATCCAATAATGAATAGCACAGTCTTAACAGGGGAACTTAATACCCCCTTATTTCAAAAAGATAGGTTGCACAGCCAAAAAAAAAAAAAAAAAAAAAAGCAAGCAGAGAGGTAGTAGAACAGAACCAAACCTTTGAACAAATGGACTTAATGGATCTATACAGAGTGTTCCACACAACAACATCTACATAGACATGCTTTTCAGCTGCACATGGGAAGTTCTTTAAAATAGACCACATACTAGACCATAGGTCACACTTAGGTAAATGTAAAAGAATATAAATAATCCCATGCATATTATCTGACCACAGTGCAATGAAACTGAAAATTAATGATGAAAGAAACCACAAAACCCCCATAAACATATGGCAATTAAATAAGATCATCCTCATGAACAAATGGGTTACAGATGAAATTAAAGAAGCAATTAAACAATATTTATAATCCAATGAAATTTCAAATACAGGTTATAATTTGAAGGAAGCAATTAAATCAGTTCTCAGGGAAATTTGTAGTGTTGAACTCTCACATTAGGAAAACAGAACAAGAACTTGTAGATACCATAATCCTGAACCTCAAGCTTTTAGAAAAAGAAGAGCAAGCCAAGTCTAGTACCTAACAATGGGAGAAAATTATAAAGTTTAGAGTAGAAATTAATGCAATTGAGATAAACAAAACAATACACAGAATCAATAAAACACTGGTTCTTTGAAAGATTAAACAATATTGATAAACCCCTACTCAACCTCATCAAAAAGAGGTAAGAATAAACTCAAATTGAAGCAAAGAAGAATGACAAGGGACCTGTCAAAATTCAGATCATCAATAGGTATTTTGAAAATTTTTACTCTCACAGGCTTGAGTACACAAACAGACCCTTAGACAGGTACAAATTACCAAAATTGAATCAGGAAGATATAAAAAAATCTCAATAAAAATATCACCTAATGAAATTGCAAATGTAATAAAAAAAACGAAAAACAAAGGAAAGTCCAGGTCCTGATGAATTCACTGCTGAATTCTACAAGAAATTTAGAGAAGACTAATCCCAATACTCCTCAAAGTCTTCAATGAAATTGAAAAGGAAACACTATTCTCAAAATCATTCCTGGAGGCAATTATTATACTGATTTCAAAACTGGAGAAATACTCAACCAAAAAGAGAATTACAGGCCAATCTCCCTTATGAACATAGACACAAAAATCATCAATAAGGTACTAATACATAGGATACAACAGCTCACCAGGAAGATTATACGGCAGGACCATCTTGCTGTATACGGGTTGGAGTCATCCCAGGGATACAAGGATGGTTCAACATATGCAAATTTATAAATGTAAATCACTGTATCAATAGAGCCAAAACCCAAAACCACATGATCATCTCAATATACCTGGAAAAGGTTTTTGACACAGTCCAACACTCATTCATGATCAAAGTCCTACAGAAAACTGGAATACATTGCCTGTACCTCAATCTAATAAAAGCTATCTATGACAAAACAAAAGTCAACATTGTTCTAAATGGAGGAAAACTGAAAGCTTTTACTCTAAGATCAGATACAAGACAAGGATGTACACTATCAATACTCACCTTCAATATAGTTGCAAATTCATTAAGTAGAACCCTTAGACCAGAGAGAAATAAAAGGAATAAGAATAGGTTATGAAGAAGTTAAACAATCACTATTCACAGACAAGAAGATGCTCCACTTGGAAGACCCACAAAACTCCACTAAGAAACTCTTAGAATTAATAAACAAATACAGTATCATAGCAGGGTACAAATCAAAGCCTGAAAATCAATCATATTCATCTACATAATTAGTGAAATCACTGAGAGAGAAATTAGGGAAACAACAACCTTCAAAAATACCACTGGTTGTTCAAGAAATGCAAATTAAAACAACACTGAAATACCATCTCACCCTTGAAAGAATGGCTGACGTACGGAAATCAACTGGGGCTGGCTGCAAACAAGAGGATCACTATGAGCCCTGAGATGCACAGTGAGGCCCTGTAACAAACAAATACATTGAAAATAATAAAAATAAAATAAAATAAATTTTAAAAAATATACAAACATAAAGAAATCAACTAATAACAAGTGCTGGAGTGGCTGTGGGGAAAAAGAACGCTTCTCCCATGTTTGTGGGAATGTAGACTGGTATAACCACTATGGAAATCAGTGTGGAGACTCCTCAAAACACTAGGACCAGAAGTCCCATTCAATCTAACTATTCCTCTTCTGGGTATTTTCCCAAAAGAACTAAAAACATCACACCATAGTGCTATATGCACACCCTTGTTTATTGCAGCACAAGTTGTCATAGCTAAATATTGGAAACAACCAAAATTCTCATCATCTGAGGAATGAGTGAAAAGATGTATTTTTGTGCAATGGAATATTACTCAAATATAAAGAAAGACAAACTTGAGACCTTTATGGGTAAGCAGGTGTAACTACAAGCTGTACTCATAAGTGAAATAAATCAGATCCACATGTGTAAAAATCATATAGTCTCCCTAGTGTAAGAATCTGAAAGAATAAATAAAATCAGGCAAGTATATTAGATATAGTAAAATGGAAGGAAACAATATAAGGATTAAATAATGAAGATGAAAGAAAGGAGAAAAGATAGGAAAAAAGGAAGGGGGAAGAATCATTCAAGTATATACACAGGATGGTTGAGATGATTGTACTAATAATTTCCATCTAATTCCAATTTTTACTTTGACTAACTCTGTATGCTGATATTTACAATCTAAGCAACTAAGTCAAGGACAGCAATGTGTAATACAAAAATCATGTATACTTCTCATCTTGGTCTTCTGAATGTGTACCATTTATAATGTTTCACCAATTATTATCATAGTCTCATCATTAATTTAAAAATAACTAAGACAAGAAAAAATTAAGGATTATTGAAAGTAAATGTTAGTATTCAATTATTTGTCCTATCTTGCATAACTATATCTGTTAATCTAAGCAACAGATTTGATGATAAAAATACATAATGAAACAAGCATCGTTAATTTGCTATTCTTGTTTTGAAAATCTGTAACATATGTGTTGTGTGTTACCCTTTTTCTGTCTTTGTGTCTGTTGTCTTTGCTTTTGTTCTTACTCTTCAAAAGGAAATAAAATAAATAAAAGAAAAAAGAAAATTGACTATAATAAATATTAGTAATATGAAACATGAAATTTTTCATTTCAGTACATTTAGATATACATATTTCTGGATAAAAATGTCAAATCATCTAATGTCTTAATTTTATGTGCATTTTAAAACTGTTATGATGCTTAAAACAGAAAAGAATAAAGAAGAAGTGAAGGGAGAAGAGTATGTTTGTTGACAGAAGAGTGAGTGAGGAGGAGCAGAAGAAAAAGAGGTAGAAGGAGAATTCCTAAAAAGAAAATGTGTGAAATTCAAAAGTATCTTTGAAATTAAAATCATGTCTTTATCAACAAGTTGCTGCAATTATACTGCAGGAAACTTACTAATGTTTCAACTTAGAATTTTTTTTCTTAATGTTCTTTTCATGTACTTGATTATAATTTTTTGAAAAGAGAAGAGAGATAAATTCTAGCCATTAGTTCAAATTGTATTAGTCCAAAAACAACAAGCATTGTAAATTAAATATAAATAGTTTAAATTATTCCAGATTAATACTTGCTTGTTTTCCAAGATCTCTGTGGTACTCTGACATAAATGCTCTACAATGCCCAATAATTACTTAGCTGAGGTGTTGTTAATGGTGCAGTATTTGTTTCTGATGTCTTTCTAAAGACAGATTTAGATGACAGAGTTTTAATCAACAACTAGTAAGGAAAAGTGTTAATTCAGGCAAAAGAGTTACATTTTATCACAAAATAGAAACTGTTTGAAATGTTCTGGTGAAATGTCCCACTATATATCTTAAGCTTCTAAAAATATACTTAACAAATATAACCGATTTTTGATAGGAATAAAAGCACAATGTAGATTAAATTTAAAACCATAAACCTCTTTTGAACTATTTTCTCTGCATTCTTCACTCTTAATCATTAGAAAATAATTAAAGTTTACTTTTCCTAATTTCCCCCATGAACCTCAGTTTTTCAAAAAAGGATTTTCTATTTACTCTATGTTGCTATCTATATGGAGTTTGAATTTTCATCATTTTTTTTCAAATTTTTCTTTCATCAAATCTTTCTAATTCACAAGGACACATTTTCTTTACGGTCTGCTGTTGGATATGAATTCTTGTGTGTGGCCTTGCTATAAGGAACACAAACAAAATGCTAGTCTCTTGATTTCTACAAGCAATGGCTGCCTAACCCTCCAGCCAATACAAAAAAGGATGCTTCCTATTTACGTTGGCTTTTGTAACATTGGATGTTTTCAGATTTTTCCTCAGTATGTTTTATTCCCATCATCCAAATAACTGAACCAGTATTTTGAAGGGAAAAATATTATTAGTTATCTGATGCTCTGTACATTTTTACTAGTACTTAGTTTCAGGTTAAATTCTGGAAATAAAAAGCAAATAATTTATGCTAATGTGCACGTTCAGATTTGTGCTCATGAATGTGAAATTTTAAAAAAGCCTTGCTTCCTCACTTCATGTTATTTTGTAAGCTGGAACGTGTCTGTGCTCCCAGGGTTTTCTTTTCCCCTTTATTTTTATGTTTTAGTGGACTGGGGAGGGAAGAATACTGAGTGATACTGGAATCAATTAATAAGGTGATTTGGCTCTCCAATAAATGTTTGTAGTTAGTATTAACAAAAATAAAAGAGATAATTTCATTAGTTTGTGCTAGCTTGGGCTCATTTCTCAATGTATAGATTAATAAGTTCAAATTAACATACCCTTCATAGAAATGGAAAAATATAACTAAAAAGATATATCTTTACTGTAGTGCCTTTTATTTTTCTATAATTAACATCTAATTGAAAAATTTCATTTTTCAATCCAAGAAGATTGAAACTGTGCTTTATACTATGCACATTTTTTTAAATTTTAAATTACATTTGTAAAAGTTTTAGAATCCCCCTTGCTATTTTAATGGTCTTTTTACTCTAGCAGAGGAATCTGATAAATTGGGGGCTCCAAATTGAGAGGGAATCTACAATCTGAAGAGTGACTCAGACAAGTCCAGCATGGTGAATAAACCCATTTGTGAGGTTTCTTAGCACAGCTAGCTGAGGTCAGCTTCAGGGTTGTCTACTGCTATGTCACAGACTGTCCTTCCTAAGTCCATGGTTTGCAGGACTCTCATTAAAAGCACAAGAGAAGACTCAAAAAGTCCTTGGGAAAACATTATGTTAGCTGTCCCTGTCTCATCCTCACTGGGGACTCTGCCATTCTCCACAAGTGCTGCAGAGCTGCAGAGCTGCAGAGCTAGGCAACCTTGTTAGAGTGCTAACCGTGTGAAACCTCTGCACTGGCAAGGGCCCACTGAGTTGCTAAATAGATGGAGTTACTTTCACTAGAGTTTGAAAGACTCTCCTCTAAGACCCTGGCTAAAGAGCAAGCACAGGAAAGAGTGAGAGAGAAATTTTACTCTAGAGGCAGCACAGATCATGTGGCCGCTCTGCTTTAAGGCTCAGGAAACGTTGGTCTACCTTTCCCTGGAATGGATGTGAGCTGTGATTCAAATATGGGACTGAGCTTCTCACAAAATCCTAATGAACAGTAGTGAGTTTAGGTAAATAAAGACTGACTGAAAATTGTGGGAATATATATATATATATATATATATATATATATATATATAATTTTCAGAAGAAAGACTAGAAAGTAGGAAGAATATTCAATATATCATATTTGGGAAATACTGAAAAAGAAAATCTTTCCACTACTTGAACTATCATCTTTAATAAGTTATATTCATAAAATTAAACACATATATGATACATGTTTAAAATATACAGGTAGAAATTTTTTAAAAGAATGAACATGATTACTCCATCACTCATGCCACTTCTTGAAACAATGCTGGAAGTCTTCAGTTTTGGGTGTTCTTAAATGAGCTGTTGTCACAGCTGCAATGTCCTAATCAACTCAACACATTTAAGTTTCATGCTTGTTTCATTAGGAGGAAGACCCATAAGGCTCCTAGTGCCAAATCTCAAAAATAAGGTAGACAGGGATACTTTGTAAAGATTTATTCGACAAAAATTGTCATAAATATTTTATCCATGAGGTTGACTGAAAAAAAAAAACAAGGTGAATGATTATTTATTTTTTACTTTGAACATTTAGTCCATCTTTCTTTGCACTGTGTCATATCTGTATCTATATCATCTATATCTTTATCTATATCTATATATCTGTATCTATATCTACAGCTATCCATTGCTTTTGCATTCAACATGATGTCTAGCAAGTGTTATACTGTACTTTCATGGAACTAGACTTAAATTACTGCTCTTGTTTTTGAAGACCACCTCATTTTCACTACAATTCCAGGCACTGTTTGTCAAATATTTACATGGTTAGAGAAAGGTTTTATTCAGTTAAAGTATTTTCATGTAAATTATTACTAGTAGCAGCAATACTTTATACAAAGTTTAGTGCTGCTTCTGCATAATTCATATGAAAACTTTTCTTTCTTTCATATCCAAATATTTTATAGTTTCTTTAGTTGTGAAGCAGTCAAAACTATGGAAACAAGCTTCCCTTTGTCCTCCTGTAAGTTCATATTCTATTGGTTTTTCTCAGTTCTCAGCCAGTTTGCTTCGAGCCCTATTTTTGCATCAAGCATGTCACACATAAGTGAGAAGACACAAAATACTGACTTTAAAATCTGACATTGCTATGGACATAAATTCTAATAATTTCCAACCTCCCCCTATTTATTCCTAGCTTGCTATAATTAAGGAGTCAACTACAGTCATATTTTTTTTCATTTTTTATGCATTTGGTACAGGGTCTCACTACACAGTTCCAACTCATAGTGATCCTCCTGATTTCAGCCTCCCTAGAGCTGGCATTACAGGCATATGCCACCAGGCTCAGCCATGGTCGGTGGCTCTGTGTTCCCGGGGACAGAGCTGGCATGGCGTGTGGGACAGGGGATAGAATCCTGGTCCCTGCACTTGTCAAAGAAATTGCTTAGTACACTGAGCTATTTTGTCAGCCCTATCATTTTTGTTTTTAAACACTCCAAGGGTATTCAGCAGAATGGATATTTTATAGTGGAAAAAAGAGAGAATTTTACTATGTCCTATTTGGATTTTGTTGGCATTAGGATTCTGAAGGTCTGATAACTGGAAAGGAAATTTTTTGTGATTAAATGAAAGTGAATATTTAACTTTATTTTCTTGATACTTTTTTGGAAACTGTCATTTATTGATCAAATCTTGGCTATTTCAATCCAACTGCTGGAAGGTTTATTGTTTACCTTTTGGACTATTACTTAAAATAGCAGACTGAGTTGGATATGGTGGAACATGCCTGTAATCCCAACACCTGGGAGACTGAAACAGGAGGATCACAGCAAATTTGAGAACAAGCTGGGCTATAAAAAGAAATCAAGTCTAGCTGGAACTGAATAGTGAGACCCTGTCTCAATGAAGAAAAATATAGATAGCAGACTAACACTGTCCATGTCTCAGCTGGCTTCCTCAGATGGGCACTGCATGCATTGTGTTGTTTTCTTAGTCACCTTGTCGCAGACTGCCCCACATTTCATGTCAGTGCCTTGCCACCTCCTCCTTTCTCTGCTAATCTGTTTATGTTTAATGTTACACATTTGCTTTAAACTTACATCACATTATGGATACAAAGTCTTTCTTTTGCTCTTTTTATCTATATTGGTTTATATATATTTGCCTTTTTCTATATTATATATGTATGTATATACAAACAGAAATACATAGACTTCTATAGATATAGATATAGACATATAGATCAGTTTATAGTTGGCATATATATTTAACAGGCATATGAATATGCAACTTTAAAAATGCAACATTTTCCGTAATAATCTTAGAGACTAGTAAAATTTGGATACAATAAATGCATAGCAAATACACATTTTGATCTTAGTCCCACAAGAGGCACAGTGAATGTAGTTGTAATCAAGACAGATATACCCCTTAATAGTTTTGAAATTGTTGTCCAATAGTAATGAGCAATTGATTTAGAACACAACTAAAATATAGCATAAAATCCAAAATGAAGGGAAAAGAAAATGTAGCAGGGAAAAGTATTTGTCAATGTATTAGTTAATTTTATGCTGATACAAGAGAATACCAGACAAAAGGGACAAGACAGATTATGAACAATGCACATTTACTTGGATCTTTTTTTGGCTGGTTGGGTGACAGGTTTAAAATAGATGTGCTGCACCAGGTGAGCTCCCTCTGACTAAAAGGAACCATACAGCAGAAATACTACTGACCAAAAAATGAATTTACAGGCAGGGGAACAAACAAACTGACTTCTAAGAAAGCAGTATTATTCTAAAAATGGAAGTGTTGCCACTGCAGCCTAATCAGCTCTTAAAGGTTTCTTACTAATTATGCACCAGGGACAATTAAATTCCCACATGAGTTTTGGATGGAACTCTCAAACCATATCACTCAATTGATGCTGTGTAACAAATCTTTCCCTGATTCCGTACTCATAACAAGATTCATTAATTCTGATCTGTCTGTGTGTAGCTAGATAGATCATGCCATGGTTGTGGCTGTGCATCTTCTCCTCACATGCCTCATGCTCCTTGGGCCTTGGCATGTTCTACGTATGATAATGGTCCAAGTAGGGGCCACTCCAAAACTCAGAGGAGTGAGGTCTCAAAAAGGAAAAGTATCATTCTACCTACACATCATTGGCTAACAACTGTCACATGTCTAGCAACACTCTCTCATACACTTGGAAGGCAAGACATGGGAACTGTGGCCAGCACTTTCATAGGCGGACTGCTGTATAGCAAGGAGTAGTACATCTTTGGAGGCAATGATTCAGTCTCATAAAAACGTAGTCATAAGGAGCTACTAAAATATCTGATGAATTAAGATCAAAGTGAGACTGAAGTATATTTCACTTTCAGGGAGCTGACAGACTAAATCTACTGCTCAGGGGCAACTACAGTGAGCTGGAGAAGATGTATTATAGGCAAGAAAGAAAACTGCATCATACTCTTCAGAAGTTTAGAGGACAGACTTAAAAAACAGGACAAAAAGCAAATGTTGAAAGCCCACAATGGGTAAATGGTGAAATGTAGAAAAATGGATGAGATATGTGACACGGAGTTTTAAGAAGTCTTCCTTCTCCTTCTTTTATGAACTGTGAAGAATGTCATTGATGAATGTTTCCAGGAGAACGTCATGAAGTTGATATCTGCCTTGTCTTGTGACAAGATCATTCTGACTTTGCAATGAAGAGCATGGTGGGAGTCAGAAGCAATCAGAAGATGTGTCAAAAGTGACCCAGTTATATAATTAGCTATCCTTCTCCCTTCATAGGCATCCATTACAGCCTCAAATAAATTTTCTATGAAAATGTAATCCAAGGAAATGACCGTACAGGCATGGTATAATTTTAAACTGACTTCATTATGAAGAATTAAGAAAATTGGTCTCCAATGGACACAAAATACTCCCATTTTCTGTCATATCATGATTTTACTTTTCTTCATTTCTATTTTCTTCTTCCACAATCTTTCCTGTTATGTTTCCAGTCTCCATATAATCCTTTGTGTATACTGCCTATCTGATATTTGGAGGGCCATTGCTCCTCTACAAGCCAAAGGAATAAGATCATCATTATTGGATGCCCTTAAATAAATGCATTAGTCAAATAACAATGTCACTGGCAATCAATAAAGATGTACAAAAAGTGTTAAAGCACTGGTGAGTTCAGGGAAGCAGTTCAGTTAAACAATTGGGCATCTAACAGAACAAGAATAGTGAATGATTTCACGTACATGTTACAGAGCACATTTTCTAACCATTCATCCATTGCTATCTCCTTTTCAACTTCTTCCTTGTTCTCAATGTCAGTATTATAGATGACTTAGAGATTTAGTGAAAAAGCTAATTATAAAGTCTTACTTATCAATATGAATTGAAGATTCTTACTATATTAATTTAACTGCTTCATCTACACGGAAGAGCTTTATACTTTATAAAAATTATGACATTTAATAGTTGCTAACATCAAGTATATTATGAATCTATAAGTATTTCAATGAAATTTTTAGAAAATATGGCCAAGGCTCTTTCTCATAATTTTTTCATCCACCAAAACAATATCCTTTCCCGCATAATAAAAAGGCAACTTCTCTGAGTATAACCAGTGCCTTTTATTCTTTATTTGTTTTTTCATTTACTTCTTATTTTTTGGCAAACTTTAACTCACTCATTTTTAGAGCTTTGAGTAGAACATGTAATATTCATCTCACAGGTATTGTGCACTATTTCAAAACTGGGAATTAATAGAAAACAGACCTGATAGTTCTTCTCCTCAAAGATTTCAATTCTAATAAAAAGCTCAAAATGTGTGATAATTATTACACACATATATTTTTAAAAGTGTGAGGAGGGTAAACACAGAATTGTTACAAAACTGGACCAAATAGATTGAATAACAGAAGTCTTAAGTGGAGTTGTAGAGAGGTTTAATTGTTCACTCTTTGTGGATCTGCAGTGAGGGAAGAAGTTGTCCAGTGTAAGGAAGTTAGCTGTACAGAAGGTATGATCCAACTTTCTAGTAGAAATAGACACTGTATGGTCAAATTTAGGTAGAATCTACATT
>NW_004524725.1:3247890-3266976 GCF_000260255.1 Octodon degus
TTCTTCTTCTTCTTCTTCTTCTTCTTCTTCTTCTTCTTCTTCTTCTTCTTCTTCTTCTTCTTCTTCTTCTTCTTCTTCTGTCATGCTTGGCTTTAATTTTCATTTTCTGGATTTTCAGTGATGGGAAATCTTCAAAGCTCTAATTCTGCCATTACCTCTCTATTTTCTACAGTTTAAACAATGATATATTTCTAGTGAAAGTAGAAAAAGGAGCTTTATCTAAAGCATCATGAGTTCCAAAGATCATTCCTCACCACCTGTGCTACTGACTCCCAGTTCAACATGTGTATCTGGTGTAGCCAGCATCTCATTTTATGCTCCTGTTTTTGGAGAGAATAAGAAAGAAAATGTTCAATATTTCTAGTTTCAGAATTCAGGAAGATATTCCACTTTTTCACATTAACTTGGCAAGGCCTGGTATGTTTGGTCTAAAACTTATATTAGATGCTTTGATGAAAGCATGTTTTATTATTTATAAATGAAGTGTGCCTGTGTGACTCATATGTTGGGGACTTGATCCACCATGTAGCAGTGTTCAGAGGTGAAGTCTAGAATGGTAATTCTATAATGAGTATTCCAATTTCATTAATGAATTCAGTCATTGATGAGTTCATAGCCCAATGACTTGTTAAAATATGGAACCAGCTAGAGTAAAACCATCACTGGGGGCATGATTTTGAGGGGAATATCTCAGCCCTGGCCCCTTCATCGTTTCGTTCTGCTTCCTGTCTGCATAAGTTGAGCTTTTATCTTTCATATTTTGCCACAGACATCAAAAGAAAGAGCTACTTGACCACAAACTGAATCATCTGTGACCATAAGCTAAAATATATGTTGCCTCTTTTACATTGTTATTATTAAGCATTGTATCACAACTAAGGAATGTCAACACAAAAATTTGTAACTGAAAACTAACTTTTACATGGATGGGTTGTGATGTGAACAAATATACTGAATTATTTGATTTGATTTCATTAAATTAATTGTAGAAATCAATAGGAAACAAATTAAACAACAAAGACCTACCTCCCTAGAAGAGGAAATTCTGTGGGCAGATATTTTTTAGATTCAAACTTCCACTTTCCTCTGAACCTCCAGCCTGGCAAACTTCATTATTTGCACTTGTCAAACTGCACAGGAATGTGAACTTTCTGTTATTGGTCCTGTTTGTCTGAAGTCCCCTGACTAACAAAGATCGTGGTATGAGTAGTGGTTCCCAACAAGCAATACGTGGGGGGAGTACAGGGGAAAGGGGAGGGAGGGAAGCAAAAATAATTAATGTGCATTGCGTACGTATGGCAATGGTTCACAACAGATGCCATCATTATGTACTATGAACATATAGTAACACATTTCACAAAAATATTAAAACAAAGAAAACCTCAAAAACAATGACATATTGTTGCAAAAACAGGAAGAGTATCTTGATGGGGATTAGTGGCAAGCTGTCTTTCCCACTATTGCTCAATAACTAGAGAAAGAGCAAGGTGAACTCACAGCATCAACCCATTTAAAAATACTTTATATATTAATTAAAAGTGTTAGCACTTCCTCTTAAGTAGTTCTTTATCCTGTAATTGCAGATTTAAACCTGCTTAAAAAGGAACTCTGAGTCTCTTTACCAAGTGACTGAACTGCAATGTAAATTGAATTTTCAACCTTGGGAAGTTCACAGAGATTTTTTGGGAAGAAACGGAATCATGAAATGTAGAATTACTATATAAGGGAATGTCTTGATGTAGGTGCAGACATCAAAGATTTAAATTCTCAAGAATGTGTTTTGTTGCCAATGAGAACATTCATTTCATACCTATCTGGGGAGTTTAAATGTTTGAAAAAGCTCTACTAGTTTGGTTGATTGGCTGAAATTTAAACCAAAATGTGGTTCATAGTAAATGAAAGTGAAAACGTTTGACTTACCTGAATATAAATAACATTGAAAAGCTTCTTTGGAAGATCGGGATACCAGAGTAGATTCTTCTTCCCCCTCTCCCTTTGGTATCAGGAATCAAACTCAGGACCTTGCATTTGTCAGGCAGGCACTGTACCACTGAGCCGTATCCCTGGTCTCTAGGAGCAGATTCTTATTCAAGTTCCACTCATCCACGAAGATTGTATCAGGAGAGCAAGCCATCATGAGCGTAAAAATTAAATTTTGAAGGGAACACCCACCATTCTTGAAAATCTTGCAATCGTTTCTTTAGGCCCAAAGGAGTAGAGGGCACTCTGCCACTGAATTGGCAAACACAGATGTTATGGCTACACTTGAAATCTAAGAACTAGATTTTCAAAGTCAAAATTGAATTGAGTGTCTTAGAGGACCTCAGACTGACAGCAGCAATATGACAGTCTCACTTGGAGGTATCTTTATTCACTACCTACTCGGTCAAGGTGTTCCTAGAAATGAAGTTAATGAGAAACTTATTGAAATCTTATTTGATCTACAAAGCACAAGAGTTCTGGATCAAGTGAAGGAAAATCTAACTTGAATAATAAGAACAGAGTTACACCTCAAGGAAAATTTCAAATTTGAGTCAGTTTATAAACCCAAGAACAAAGAGAAGTCCAGGTTCCCTCAGGGAAGGATCTCAATACACTTCCAAAAATAAATACTATTAATGCTTTTAAACTTTACCTATGTGTTCTCCAAAAGACCTACTGTCTTTTATCAGCATAAATGTGCATTGATGAAAAGGATTTAATCTGGTCTTGCTGGGGCTACTGAACAGTGGCTCTGAGCTAATATTGATTTCAGGAGACCTGAAACATCACTATGGTCCACCGTCATAATAGGGTCTTACAGAGGTTAACTAATGAGTGGATCTTAGGCCAGCTCAGTCCAATAGCAGGTCAGCTACATCCCTCAAGCCAGATTATTGCCAGTTCTGGAATGCATAATTGGTGCACCCATAGCTGGTACAAGAACCACATTGTTTTCCTGAGCTGCAGGGTATGCACTATTACCATAGGAGAGGCCTACAGAAGTCTTAGAACTTCTCTGATCTAGAAAAATGATAAACCTAACATAGAAAACATGAGACATTATCTTTGTAAAATATAAGTCTTTTGTTTTTTAATCTAGTTTTGTAAATGTCACCCAGAACATTTTAGTATTTTAAGACAAGTTTGTTGCTTTTGACATAGAAAACTTAACCTTTTAATTACAGCCAAGTTAAATATATATCATTATAATTTTTAAAGACTTTGTTGGGATGTGCCACTATGATACTCTGGGACAAAACACTGACTACTTAGGAAACTACATTTTGAAAGTTAAAGGGTACTTAAATGTTGATGTTGGGGAGATAGCTCAACAGCATAGCACTTGTCTGGCAAGCACAAGGTCCTGAGTCCGATACCCAGTGCCAAAATAAAAGTAGATTTAAGTAATTTAATAATTGTTTAAATAAATAGTTATTATCTTAGTTTGTGACATAGTCTAAATATCTGGGAGTCTAGAAGTATATACACTGTAGTGGTTGGTTGATTGTGTCAACTTGAGAAGCTAAGAGCTTAACTAAATCAGTTCAACAATTCTACACCCTTGATTATGGAGGCCATAGTCTAGAGTGACTCATCACTTAAAGGAGAATGAGGAAGGAAAGAAGCTCCCATTCTTCCTCAGAGGAGATCCAGTCTTTGCCATCAGCTTGGACAACACTTCCTGGCTCTGGAGCAGACTCTTGGCTTCAGCCTTGGATCCTTCAGCCTTCTGATACTCTTATAAGACCTACAAGCCTTTCATCACAGCTCCATCAACCTCCTGATATGGACTTGCACAGAACACTGCAGTGGCCCCAGAACTTGAGCTGAATCCTTCAGTCTCAAGTGTGCAAACGCCCTCTGCATGCTTCCCCACCAACTCTGCGGCTGATCCTCAGAAGCCACTCTTGGAATTCCTTATACTTTTGTACATCTTGTGTTATATCTGGACCTCTAGTAAAACTCTGAATGATACATACACCTACAAACAATATATGCTAGCTGTGTAAACAATAGGTAAAATGTACATAATTAAGACTGTATAAGCTTAGTATATGTAATAAAACTAATAAGCCCTCCTATACAGTATTTATTACAATCAGATCTTAGATATGTCAATGATAAGCATTTTGACACCTCTTTAAATTTGGTTCTGCCAGTTAAAACTTTATCTATATCTGTTGCTTTTGATTACACATAATCTGAATTAATGCGCTGGTAAGTATAGCACCCTGTGACCCAACTACCTTCTAAAAACTATACCTCTAAACACGTCAGACATCTAGATCTAAACCATAATGTGTGTAAATGTACATACATATATCTTTGAAGCTGACAATGGGGATAATAATGGTCTATAACATAGGTGTCAGCTTCTTGACTTGGCTGTGGTACTGAGCCATTTGATCACACATTTTTTTTAAAATTTTAACTAACTAATTAATTAATTAATTAATTATTTGAAATAGGGCCTTGCTATGAAGTTAAGGTTAGTAGTGATCCTCCTGCCTCACCCTCACCAGTGCTGGCACTATAGGTGTACACCGCCACAGCCAGGTTTGGTGGTTGGCACAACAAACCTAGGGTTCTGGGACCAACAAAGCATGACGTACTGGGACTGAACCGAGGACCTTGCACTTGCCAGTCAGGTGCTTAGACCACTGAGCTATCTCCCCACCCCTCACTTTATTTTATATATGACTGAGAATTCATTTTTTCATGAAATTCACATTTAAAATACTAGCCTTTGACTACAGTGGAATATTCCTGAAAACACTGAGTGCCCTCGTCAAATCAGTTAAAGGCCTTAAGCGAAAAAGGCTTTTTTCTTTGGAAGAAGAAACTCCTCAAGTAAATGTTGTTTGGACTTCAAATGCAGTTCTTTTCTACCTCGTTATTTCTCCAGCTAACATTGCCAATTTTGGACATGCATTTTTTATAAGCCAGTTCCTTAAATAGAAAAAGACATTTGAGGTTCTTTTTTGCACAGCATAATTAGTGACGATAGACTGGTTTCATTCACTTAGATAAATAGCATGTAATCCATAATATTTTTGATAGATATAAAATTTAGTCACTGATATTCTGAGTTACTAAAATCATAAAATTTCTAAGATGCATTAACAAGCCAAAATTTACTAGACCTTTAGTTTTAGGATAGATAACACAGTGTCTTTGACACTTAGTTCACAAAATTGTATGGAGAAAGAAGAGAACAAGAAAGAATATAGATCTCTATATTTAAAAATCCCTCATCTAAAGAGGAGCAGATGGGGAAAACGAACAAGCAAAAAACCTCAAAATAAAAGTTAGAGAATTGATAGACAGAAAAGTAGAAAATAAATCAGGATAGAATGCAGTGAACATTAAAACAAGAGTAAAGAAATTTGCTTCAATAAATGATTGGAAAAACTTGACATTATTAAGAAGCTTAAGAAGTAAGAAAGCTAAATATTATTCTCTTAAAATTACTTATTCTAGACAACCATGTGTTTTTTTTTTTTTTTTTTCAGTACTGGGGATCAAACTCAGGACCTTCTGCTTTCCAGATAGTGGTTTAAGCTCCTGAGCTGTAACCCTGGCCCCTAAAACATGGTTATTGTATTGGTTTCTTATTAAATTTCTGTGTTGTCAAATGATATCATCCTCTCTGGTTAAAAACCTCTTTCTTACAATAAAATCTTCATTGTTATTGTAAAAAAATATTGTGTGCATGTGTCATACATCACTAGGCCCTCTGGAAATGTGTTGACATTCCATATAAAGAAGGAACTATTTGCCTTTAAGAAAGATAGGAAAAATACACTGATAGAAATTTATATTTTTATCTCTAGCTCAATTTCTTCTATAGTCCAAAATTGCTCAAAAACAGTTGATTAAATGAATAAAAAATTAAAAGAACAAAATACATACAGAGAGACAGTTTCACACTTTGTGTGGAGTGACATGACATATTATTAGCACACACTTTCTATGCCATGCAAAACTGTTAATTTGATAAAATTTCATCTAACTCATAAGTTTCAGAATACTGAGCACTTAAACTATGTATGCTGTCATAGCTTTATATAACATCAAAAATTTTATTTTATTTTCCTGGCTATTTGGTAATTCTTGCAGCACAATGTGGTTTTTGTACAAATCAGCAGTTGGAAGAGAAAGTGGGATTTGTTTGAGAAGGGTTTCTATTGACACACATGCACGTTCCAACACACTGATGTAGTAAACACCACTGTATTCTAGTTGATCTCTGTTCTTAGTGATATGGGAGAACAATCATTTTGTTCAACATGAAGGACAAAATAAAAAGGATAACTTGTATTTACATGGCATAAAAAAACAAAACAAAACACAAACTCGAACTTGCTTTCATTATTTTTGCATCAACAAAAACATGTTGTATAGTAAACATGAAACGTATTAATCTTATAATATCTCTTAAGACTAAAGGAGGCTACTAAGGGTAATAGCTTCTTCTGTAACCTTGGGCAAGTCACTTAACCTCCCGGTGACTCAGCTTTTCCATCTGGAAACCTCAATGGTAATTACCTCATTTATTCAGCACTCAGAAGGTTGCTATTTGTATACGTTTTGTTCTGCATCAAGGACATATCTTCAAAGGTTCCTTGTTTTCATAACCTGATGTCTATTTTTCACAATTTAGATAATGATTGCTACGGTCACTATAACAAAATAGAAGGAAAGGCATATGGTAACTACATATGCAGTATAATCGCGGATAGGTAGGATATAATAATATATGCTTCATGAGTTTTCTTTTGGGAAAATGCTCGTAGATGCAAGGAAAATGCCAATAACAAAGAAAATCTAAGTTTAAACAGCTATCATCAATTAGTTATTTCTTGGTGATTGCTGCTTTTTAACTCAACTTCTGTAATATTTACAGACTCTCTGGGAGGAGAATCAAGGCCATATGTAGCCCACACCACTGTGTGCCTGAGCCCACCTTAAGCACATCTGTTCTCAGCACTTACTCCTGAGATCAAACACTTCCCTCACTCTCGCCCTTCTGAAACATGCAAAGCTATTCCATTGTTGTCCTTCACAGCATCAGATCTGAGTAACTATGGTAAAGTTATGGTAAATCTTCTCTGGCCTGCACTCTGTCTTCCAAATAACTTTGAGATCCTCTAGTTTCCTGACTCTTCTTCCGTCATGCAGTGAACAAATAGAATGCTTCACAAAGAAAATTTCAGCTAAACTGGACATTTTTAAAAATAATTTAGCCTCCATATCACTATTTGGAAAACTAATACAATATGAAGCATATTTATTTTTCTCATACCTGTTATTGCCTTAAAAACACATTTTAAGCTCAGAGCATAAAAATCTTAACAAATTGTATAACTCTGTATCTACAAGTGTACTTCACTTAACATCCTTGATTACCAGCCCTAGCAATGTACACAAAGTGTAGAGAAATCTATTCTTTAGATATAATGCATAACTATAATGTTCTATCATGGTGATTACTTATGTGTACTTCGAAGAGACATAATAAAGTATTTCAGGTGGAAAATGGTTTCAAAAGAAACAAAGGAAAGAGGTGCTTGAAGATCAGCACAGAAGCCTGGCATGGGGTGGGTGGGCATTGTTCCTGAGCCCCGAGCCTCCTGCCCACCCCCTGCCTCGCCACCTGCTTGATGTGGGCTTCCCCCTCTATCGTGATCCAAGGGCTGATTTTGAAAATGGAAAAACTTACAATTTTGATGTGAAAATGAATATGAGGAAAATAAAAACCTAGGACTTTTTTTGAACATAATGAAATCAATTTTGAAAGACCTTTTAAAAATTTCATTGGCAGTGCTCTGCGGCTATGTACTTGGGGAAGCTGACTATCTGCTTCAGGGAGACACTGGGATGGAGCACTGAACAACAGCATGGCATCAATGGATTTTCATGGTTTGGTGCTAGTGAGACACAAAAGGCTGTCCCTGTCTAGCTGTTGGAGGCCGAAACAAGGTGCTACCAGCAAGTCCCTCCTGACAGACCATCTCTGGGGAATGCAAAGAAGTTTTAATGACATAGATGTCAAGGAGGTTGTTGTGTACCGTGAAGTCACTCCACAGCTGAGAAACAGCAGTACTCTAGTTTGAGTTAAGTGTGGCTTTCTTAAAGCATAATGACTTCAGTAGAACTTCCAAAGCAGCATAACATACTTGCAGTCAGGCCTTTACCAACCAAGCACTGCGCTCATTTCTTGTGGACAGCCTGATATGTTGGTCAGTGGTATCTTCCTGAGTAGAGAAAAAGTCCGGGACAACCTACTGCAGAAAAAATCTGAACAAAGGAGAGAGCTCACTCAAGGTCAGTGGGTTGGGTTTATCTGCCCACCAGTGGGGCCAGAAGCCCACATCATCACGATGCAGAAGCTGCCTACCCAATACTCTGTTACTATTTTGGCAAGACCAATAGACCTGACCCAGGAACGTGGATCCAAACTGGAGATGGTGGTGGAACTCATGTGGGAGTCAATGGTGCTGCTCCACCATGTATTTTTGTTGAAGGAGTCATTGTTGGCTTTGGGGCAGCTTCTAGACACCCTTAGAAAGAAAAAATATGCCGTCTATGACAGCCTTCTCTTGGGACAGAGAAGAACAGTGTTTCCCATAAAGATAATAAATACTGCTTATCTTTGGCACTGCAAGAAGAAGCTATGTTTTGGCAAAGGAGAAGGAGTATAGGCCAATTGAAAGAAATACAGGAACTTGGGGACTGTGGCAGCCATAGAGGTAGTATTGGATACATGTGAGTAATTATGTCTAAGGGTGTCTCCAAGTGTGTATGAGTTCCTTTCTCTCAAGAACTGAATGACTTGAAATGTCATCAAAGACCTTGCAGAGCTTTGGAAAGCCTAGAAGCAGCAGGAGCAGCACAAATACCAGCAGTAGCAGCATCAGCACAATAAAGTTCCATATCAAGTCCCCAGTTTCGGATCTGCCTATGGTGCATAACAGGAAAAGTGTTCCCTCCAGGGTAGACTGCAGCATGCCTTCAGCCAGCCATACCATTAGCCCCAAACAGAACTTGCTCCACAAGTCATAGCCAATGAACATAGCAGCAAATGGGACCTTCCATGGGAAGTCATCCCAAGAATTCCCACTCTAGGAAGATGACCAATTTACATGATACCAAATAGGTAGAACAGTTGCAGCAGAAAACCATGTCAACTCTGTCCCCAAGACAGATCCTCACCCAGAGTCCTGAGACACAGACCTGGGACCAGGAAGACAACAAGTTTAGGCCTCCAAGTCTCAGTGATTATCTGCTGCCTGAAAAAATAAGGACATTATGAAAGGGCAGATGAAACCAGTGTTCCACTGAGCCCTATCCCTAAATCCTACACCACAGGGAAGCCCACCAGGAAAATGGATCTGTGTGATCAGCAAGCAGGGTTAGTGGCAAAAGCTGAAAAAGCAGAGTCTTACAGATCTCAGAGGCAACTATAATTAGGTACATGAACACCTCAGGGGAGCATCTCCCACATGTTCCAAAGTTAGCTCCCAGAGTCAGTCCACTGAGTCTCTCTTGATGTAGAAAAGACATGTGTCAAAGATTCCTGTCATACCCTGAGTTTGCCTTCTAAGACAAAAGAGTTGTTAAAGTAGAGTTCCAAAACTTTGTATTTTATCTCACCAAAGCTGAGTAGATGTTCTGTGGATCTCCCAGGATTGCTGGGATCAAATGAAGAGGATGAAGCCATAAGCACAGGCAGCGTGAAGGTGGTGGTCTAGACTAAGAATCTGCCTGGGACTTACAGGACTAGGGTCTGTTGCTCAGGATGTAATATCAATATTCACATTGTCTGTGGGCTGCTCTACATAACTTTGTACAAATTATGGGAAGGAAAATGAGGATCAAGTCGCTCACCCAAGGAGAATGTGTGTGTGTGTGTCTATGTATGTGTGTGTGTGCACGCGCACACACATGCACATGTTCCTTCATAAGAATGAAGTTATTTATCTTGAACTTTCCTCTTGTTATTCTATATCTAATGGATTGTCACTAATTAAAATAATAAAATTTATATAAAAGCAAAAAAATATTTAGCATTATCCAATCAAGTAGCAACTTCCTTGTTTGGCTAAGAAAATTCCATAGCAAAGAACATTCCAAATACATAGAGCTCTAAGCTCTATTACTGAGGAAGAAGGCAGAGCAAGGGGTCCAGTAAAGCAAAATTAGCTGTGGAGCAAAAACTGTGAAACCAGATAAGCTAAGGAGAGCTATGTTGAAATATCAGAAAACCAGTATGTAAGAGTGTCCCCTCACTCCCCAAGATCCCTGGGGGTGTGCAAAAGCAAAAGTACTACACACTGGCCTGTGTGCCAATTCATTTGTACTGTAGACTCTAAGCCCCGTCTCACTGTGGGCTTTGGGTGTCATGATGCTTCTGAAAATGCCTTTTCTATCCTTTTGTCAAAATCTCCCCCTCTGATGGATGACTCAGTCAGGTACCCACTGGGCCTTGACTCCTGCCAAACCCAGTTGAAGGTTCCTACGTAATCCCAGGATCCTAAGAGACCCGGTACCAGTCTCTATCAGGCTCTGTGCTCTCATCACTGGGCTGATTCTGCCTTCTGGAGTACACTCTAACTTCTTTCACGTCCAATAAATCTTACTGTTTTTACTTCTTTTGGATGTCTTTTGCAATTGGGGGTACTAACAACCTGGAAACAATTCCCCTGAGATCACCCATCTGTTAACATCATCAAATATTTATTATAGTGAAATTTCACAAAACAGTGCTAATTCTACTGAGTTGAGAAGAGGACAGGAGAGAGAGTGGGGCAGGGATATATCTATATTTGTAAACAGGATGGTTTGGACCAATGCACTGTGGATTTCTGCTGGTCTATGGAAAGGAGCAGTTAATGCTTAATGTATTTCATCTTTTTTTTCAATTCTTTTTCCCTTTTGTGTCCTTACTTTCTTATATATTTTTCTTTTTTCTTTCTTTTTCCACTTTTTCATGCATATATCTGGTAATATGGCCAACTAATTTGAAGATAACACTATGAAATATAACAAATACTGTGAAATTCATATTACTTTAGTTAGTGAAATTCTGTAACATTTGTAATTTTTCTGTCTGCATACTATTTTGCATTCTCTTTAAACACTTTTGAAGCTTTTGAAACAGTCTTGGTGTATGTAGTTCAGGTTGGTATACCACTCACAATGCAGTGCACAGTAACCTAGCACTCATGACAATCCTCCTGCCTCAGTCTATGGAGTATTGAGATCACAGGTGTGTGCCACTGCTCCTGGTTTTTAAAATTTAGTCATTATTCCAATTTTACACATTTGTAAGGGATAGTACTGCCAACATTTGATGATGTAATAAAGCTTCTCTTTACTCTAGGCTACAAAAAGTTTACCACAAAGCACTAACCCTCACAATGTCTTCCAGAGGCTTTTCTACATTTCATTTCCAGTCACCTTGAGGTCCTTGCACTTTCCCCTCCTCTGCTTTACACCACAAGCATGTCATGCACTTGAATTGTTAGGGGAAAACCTCATTTTTACATATTAAGTCATGCTTTGGTTTTCTATTTTTTGTGTAGCAACTACCTAAATGTAATAGCTTTAAATTGCAAATTTAAAGATTATGTCTCACTATGTCAGATCTAGGTAGTGAATTATTCTGAACCCTGTGACTGCACATGAGAAACATCTGGGGCATTCAACTGGCAGATGGGTACAAGTAGAAGAGGCTAACGTCTCTGCCCAGATATCTCATGGTGTAGAGAGGATTTGTGGAGAGGGGGGATTGGGCTCAACAGGAACTGATAAGAACATTTCACAAGCATGGCAGATGTTGAATTTTATTTTACTTTTAATCATTTTATTTTATATTTTACTCTTTTTTTGGTACTAAGAATTGAATCTACAAACTTTGCACTGAGTTTTATCTCCAATTATTGTAGTCAGTGTTTTGAAGGAAATAGATTTAATACAGGACACAGAATTTATAGGATTTTGTTCTAATATGCAGCCAGAAACTGAATTGTAGAGGAGTTCAGAAGATGTTTTCATGCACTAGAGACCCAAAGGATACAGCTGAGGTCCTGGATCCCACAGAAATATCCTACACAAGTCCTGATGGAGGCCCAGAGCCCACGACAATGTCCCATACAAGTCTAGATCAAGGATCTGAGCTAGGAAGGCCCAAAAATCAGTGGTGGATGCTAGAAAGTCTGAACCAGGAAGAAGAAGGATCTGTGCCAGCAGGCTGAGGAAACTGCACAGGAGCCAGGAAGAAAAGCTTAATGTAAGGATCAGAGCTCCCTCAAAGAGAAGCACAGCCATGCTCAGAGACAGCAAGAACCCAAGCTCCTCCAGTGATGAGAACAGCTAAGTTCATATCAGGAAAACCAGCATGACAATTTCTTCAGGAGATCAACATCACACCATCTTCCCCTCCAGGTCTCCTTTTCAGCCTGCTGGCAACTATCCTCAGGTGGGCTTTCCACAGGCATACCCTGATACAATTCAAATGGGTGTCACAAGTTGATTACTAGTTAATCCACTCCAACCCTTTTTAATTGCTTTGTTTTGAGAGTCCCATGAAATCCCTAGTTTGGCTAGCCTGGGCTTCAACTTTAGTTGAAAGTTGAAACTCCTGTCTCAAGTCTTGGAATTATGGGAACTGATATTATGGGAATATACCCCCACTCCCAGTCAGTAGCTAGATTTCTTTTCAAGCTAAGAGTACAAGGAACCAAAGAAAAGTAAGAAATTAAAATCCTGAGACTACCCTTTATGACTACAGACATGAAGTAGTAAATTATTTATGACTAAGCAAGTATTTAGCTTCCAACACTAAGCACTGAATAGTAATGTACTAAAATGGAATTTACTTGGAATTTTAGTCGATTTTATAGAGAAAATGTAAAATAAATAAATAAATCAACATTCTAGTAGCAGAAGCTGGAAGGGTTTAAAGGAAATGTGAATGCTAATGTAAAAACAACAATATTCATCAACAACTTCTCATATCTACTATGATATATTTTAAAAGTAGTAAATTATGAATGCCTGTTAGGAGAACCTACATATGATCCCATGGAGTATTCCTTAAGTTTCTAGTGGGAGAAAAAGGCACACTTTACTTAGGATAATTCAAAGAACATTTAATAAAAGGACCATTTACAAAGATGTATGTGCAGGTAAAAGAAGTCATGAGGGGTAAAGAAATAACATAAGATTAATAAGACTGAAGTTAAAAAAAATATTGCCAAAGTAATAAATAATTGGAACAAGTATTTTCCATCAAGTATTTATGTGTTAAACTTTAAATCCCTACCAAATTGCTATTAAAAATAGGAATAAGCAATTACATATTTTTACACAGAAATTTAGAAACCTAACCATATTCAGCACTGTAGCAGGACATTCCTATGACATATTTATTCTCATCTCTCGTTTTCATTTATTACGCTTTTTAAAAAACAAATATTTACTTGAGAGACAGTGTTCTGTCTAAGGTGTTTTATATTCAGACAGTGAGGTTAAGTTCAACTGCCTATGTTTTCAGCTAATAACATCATTAAGATTCTCTTCTGAAGACTTAACAACTTAAGTTATCAGACCAAAAATTAGAGAAAAAGACAGAATGCAGGGACAGCCAACATTTTGGCCCTAGCCATTCTAGGTCAACGAGGACTCAGGACATAAGAAAACCTCTATTGTAATATCCTGTAACTCAGTGGTGTCCCAAATTCTCTGATGAGGGAGATTATGGGGCCACAGAGGAAAGTGATCGATGATGTAGAGTGTGCCTAAGGAGAGTCACATGAAGAAAAAACATTCTCTCAGGCTTTCACAGAGAGCAAATTGGTCAAGCCATGGCTGTGACTCATCCACACAACTGACAATGACAAAAGATATACAAACTGCGGTACAAAGTTTCAGGGTAAATCCTGAGGGGATTTGACTGACCTTGTCAGATACAAAAGTTACATTTCTTGTTATATAGGTCTTGCTTAATCTTAGTCTTAACCATCCAGCAGGAAAGTATAAAAGTAAGGTATAAAATGTAAAGCCATATTAATATGCTGAGTTGAAAAAGGCTCAATTCAACAACTTCCGAAATTGCCAGTCCTATGGATAACCCAATATTATTATGGATTGCTGGATTATATTGGACAATTTTGCTGAATTCATGCACTTACAATATTTAAATGGCAGTGGGATAATGATCCTTGGCAAAACTAAACAAAAAAAGTGGATATAAATGAAGGACCATTTTGTATCTGTATACACAAAATAGGATAGATATACAGCTACTTTCCCTTAATTCAATGAGAAGAAAGATTTGTACTAATATTGTTTGGATAGGATATTATGTCTGAATCTTGTACTATGAATAAATACTATGAAGACAACAACACACAATGTCTTGATTATTGTAACAGTCCTACTAACATGTTTTGAAACTGTCTCATTGCTATTTGATTCTGAATAAAATTAATAAAAAATAAAGAATTGGAGTGTATATAAGATTTTGGGAATCATTGAAAGAGATACTATAAATAGAGTATTGTACTGGAATCAAGGGATCCAAATTTCTCACATGAGATAAAAACCATAACAACATAAAATAAAACTTTATTTTCATTTCATTTGCTCCTACCTCTCTCTTTTGACCGAGTTCAAATGGAAACCAAAAGTGAAAATGTAGTCTCTTCAGCCTAACTATGTGTGAACATCAGAGAAATTCTAATTGAGGGACATCTTGCAAAATATCTGGTGACTATTAATCAGAACTGCCAGTCATCAGAAATAAAGTTTCACTGGACTTGCTGACCCTGTCCCCAAGGAGCACTGAGACAGCCATTGAGATTGGGAGTGGTGGCGTGTGCCTGTAATCCCAGCTGTTGGGAGGCTAAAAACAGGAGGATCACTGAGTCCAATCTGTGTAATGAGACCCTGTAAACCCTGTGCTAAATACATGTTAAAATGTTTCAGAAACTATAAAACCTAGGAATTTTTTTTTTAATTTTAGGGAAGGGTCTACAAGGTGTTCAGGGTCTCACTACTAGATCTGACTCATAGTGATTGGCCTATACACAGCCTCCCAACAGCTGGGATTACAGGCTTGCTGCACCATGTCCAGTCTCAATTGCCATCTCGGTAAGCCCCAGGGGTGAGTCCAGCATGGCAGTCCTGGGGGTCAAACCCCTGGACCCTGCACCTGCTTGCAGGCTCTTTAATCTACTGAGCTATCTGGCCATCCCTTCAACCAAGGAAAAGTGATGACTAAATTGTATTGTGCTATTCTGGAGGTAGTCTTAAAAGAAGAAAAACAAAGCATTAAGTAATTGAAGAAATACGCATAAATTATGTGCTTTTGCTAATAATAATGCAATAATACAAATTTATTCATTTCAAAAATACTAATGAAATATATTAATACCCTAGAAGCTGCAATTGATCATCATATCAAAAGCTTCTCTATAGTCTTTGCTATTTTCTAAAATTGTTTTAAAATAAATATCTTATTTCTGAGTTTTTAATGATACTATGATTAGATTGAAATGAAATAAAATATTCTCTCCATTCCTGTTTAAATATTAAATCACTTTGAATGACAGAATGTAACTCACAGCTGGGGAGATAGCTCAGTGTTCAAAGTACCTGCCTGGCAAGCACAGGGTACTGAGTTCTATCTCGGGCACACACAGACACACACAGTCGAATACTGAGCTAACAATTTCAGTAATATTCAATAATATCCAAGGAGTTGAGGCAACTTTTTATTTTATTTTCTTTACCTAGAAGTGTGCCTATTTGGAACTAAAATTTTGAATCAACTATTTATTTATGTTAATGATAAATCCATAGCTTCTAATATATTATTTTGTGTCTCTTTGTCTATCTCTATCTCTATCTGTCAGTTGGACAGTTGATCAGTCAGTCTGTTTATCTATCTATCTATCTATCTATCTATCTATCTATCTATCTATAAGTCTGTGTGTCTTCGATTAACATTCTTGGTAATCAAAAATGGGGGGACTAGTGGGAAGAAAATATATCATATTAACTATACTAATTTTCAGTAGCTGTGACAATATAATTAAAAGGAAAAAAACCTTTATTTCTTTGCATGTTTTTTTCATAATTTTATTGAGAAACAAATAGCAATGAGACAGTTTCAAACCAAATTGGTAGGACACTTTTCAATAATTAACACATTGTATACATTCTTCCTAGTGGTTTTTTGCTGTACAAGATGCAGACATGATATCCTATTAACAAACACTATTAGAACAAATCCCTCTATTCACTAAGCGAATGTAACTATATATCTATCCTAACCACTTTGAATACACAGATGCAAAATAGAAATTCATCTGTATCCCCTTTTTTGTTTAGTTCCATCATTTGAATACTATATGTGTGTTAACTCAGCAAAATATTCTAAAAGAGCCCAGTAATCCATAATAGTATTGTTCTTTCCGCTTGATTGGCAATGCCAGAAATTGCTGACCTGAGTCCCCTATGGCTCAACATAACACCATGGCTTTACTTTTTAAACTTTCTTTTTATACTTTTCTGCTGGATGGTTAAGACCAAGATAAAGCAAGACCTATGCAGCAAGAGTTATAGCTTTTGGATATTATAAGGTCAGTCAAATCCCCTCAGGATTTTTCCTGAGATCTTGTACCTCAGATTGTAGATGTTTTGTCAGTGTCAGTTATGTGGATGAGTCACGGCCATTGCTTGGCCAATGTGCTCTCTGTGAAAGCCTGAGAGAATGTTTTCTCTCCATGTGACTCTCCTTAGCTACACTCTACATCATCAATAACTTTCCCCTTTGGCCCCATAAACTCCTTAATCAGAAAATTTGGGACACTACTGAGTTACATGACATTACAGTACAAGTTCTCATATGTCCTGAGCCTTAATTGACTTTGGAAGGCTAGGGCCAAAATGTTGGCTTTCCTTGTGGCCCTCCTTTTTCTCTAAGTTTGGTCTGCAAACTTAGATTATTAATCCTTCAGAAGAGAAGATTATTATTATTACCATACAACCTGGGCTGTTAAGCTTAAGCTCACTATCTGTCTGAATATCAAACATCTTAGGCATAACATGGAACAGGTATGTTGAACTTTAAGTCCCTATAGAATATGATACAAAAACATTTAAAATTAAAATATGTTTTAAAAATAGGCATAAAGAATTAATTATATTATTCTTACGTTTACATATAAGTCCAGAAATCTAACCATGTACAACCTTGACGCAGGACAGTCCCACAACATTCCTTTTCCTGTCTCCTGCTTTCATTCGCCACCTCCTTCTTTTTGAACAGTCTACCTGAGAAACAGCACATCAGCAACTGGCATGCAGCCCATATTCAGAAGATCAGAATGACAGGCACTCTAAGAATGAACCTACTATTACAAATTGCCATCTTCAGTGCACTTGCTTAGTTCACAGGTTTCAGTGAATATAGTTAGTCAGGGTGAGAATCTTTCCAATTAACTGCTAGATTCAAAAATCTTTTGGAGATTCTCAGGATCATTGCCTTGCCCATCTTCTACATATAACTTCTTCCTTTCCCTCTCTTGATTAGTAAGTCCTTGAGATTCTGCTTTCCTTTTAATTGCATTATACCTTTCTATTTGTATTTCTTCTTTTGAGTTCTTATACTAGGGAAACTATATGATATTTACACATGTGTGTCTGGTTTATTTCACTTATGAGTATATCTTCAAGTGACATCCACTTCAATATAAAGGCTTCGAGTTTATCATTCTTAATAGCTGAATAATACTCCATTGTGTAAAAATACCACATCTTTTTCAACCATTTCTCAGGTGATGGGCATCTTGGTTGTTTCCAAGATTTGGCTATCACAAATTCTGCTGCTATAAACATAGGCACACATATATGCCTATGATATGATGTTTTCAGATCCTCTGGGAAAATTCCCAATAGAGGAATAGCTGGTTTAAATGGGATTTCCAGTTAATTTTTCTAAGGAGTCTCCACACTGATTTTCATAATGGTTACACCAGTCTACATTCCCACTGCAGTAAAAGAATTAATAACTGCTTATAAAGCAGGCATTGATTAAAAAAAAAAACAGAGGCGATTAGAAAAATGAGGATTCCTTGAATGAGCAATACAGGAATGAAACAGATTACATGAAGCAGAGTCAAAATATTATACAGGAATATATAATCTCAATCTCAAACTTGCAAAACTGTTTAAGTGAAAGTGAAGACAGAGTTTCAGATCTTGAAGATGCTGGTGCAGCTAGTGAGAAGGTAAGAGAGGATCTCTTAAAAACAACTGGGATGCAGGAAAAAGCAATCCATGGCAAAAATAATCCATCTTGGCAAGATGATATCAAGATGACCAATGTGAGACTAATAGGTATCTATGAGAAAGAAGGAGTCAATACAAGCGACATTAAAGAAATATGGGCAGAAGTGATAGCAGAAAATTTCCCAAATATGAGGAAACAATCTCACATTCAGGTAACCAAAGCATACAGAATGTCAAGTAACCTCAACCCAATAAAAAACACACCGAGACATATAATAGTCAAGATCCCAGATATTCAGCACAAGAATAATATACCGAAAGCCACTAGAGAAAAGAAGCAGATCATATTCAAAGGAAAACCCGTCAGAATTATGGCCGACTTCTCTTCACAAAACATGAAAGCAAGAAGAGCATGAAGCAGAGTACTTCAAGTCCTCTATGAAGCAAATTCCAGCCCAGATTACTAAACACTGCAAAACTCTCATTCAAGTTTGAAGGAGAAGTGAAATACTTCCATGACAAAGAACAGCTAAAGAATTTCATGATGACAAAGCCAACCCTACACAGGCTACTGAAAGATGTTCTAGAGAGTGACCAAAATGATCAGAACTCCATGAATGAGATCAGAAGCAACCAACTAAATAGGGCAAGCAATTAAACACAGGATAAAAAAGGAGTAAATGACAGCAGGTAAATAACATGTCAATCGTAAGTCAATACATCTTCATTATAACTATCAGTGTGAATAGACTCAATTCACCAATTAAGAGAAATAGACTGGCACAGTGGATTAGGAAACAA
>NW_004524725.1:3267126-3292327 GCF_000260255.1 Octodon degus
GTAACACTCATAAATATGTATGCACCAAACACAGGAGCACCCAACTATATAAAGCAAATCTTCTCATGATTAAGAGCATTCAGCCCATGGTCTCTTGTTTCTGTTGCTCTGGCCCTTGCATGGTACAATCCATCACACTGAAGAAGCTCTGCTCACTTCATGACAGTCAGAAATAAGGAGAAGTTATTGCTGTGGACTAACAGTAGCCCTTTCAAGGGTGAATTCCCAGTGATCTATTTTCTTCCCACTAGTCCCCTCTTCCAAAGATTTTACCAACTTCCAGTATTGACCCAGGTCGTGGACCAAGACAATCTGGGTTATATGAATATTTGATGTCTACACTATAAGAATAAAACTTTAAGGTAAACAATTTGCACACTAGCTCCAAAGTCATCACAGGAAAATTAGGTTTAAAGTAGGTATGATATCTGAAACTTTAAAAGTACATGTGTACATACATACACATAGACTATTTTGTTCAAGAAGCATGTAATCCAATTTCTATCTGTATATGTAAATGATAATACTTGGGCTGCACTGTATACTTTTCTATATGCTAATACACATTGGTTCCATGTATCATTGCACATTCATAGATTTGTTAGTGTAATAGCTTGCCACAGTATGCAAGTTAATCCTTCTGAAAACTGACAGATATCCGATAAATCAAAGTGCATTACAAAGCTTAAAAACATACTTCATTGTGTTAAAAACAACAACTGTAGTGATTATTTCCCTAATGCTTTATAAAGCCAGTTGTCATGTCTGCAAATCTGAAGCTAAACATAAGGTATGGAAATAATACATTTTAAAGTTGTTTTTAAGAAAGACAATAGCTTTCAACACATTAAACTTCAAAACATTCTTATTACCTACGCATTTTACTGTGACACTGATTGGTAATATGTTTCCTATGTATTTTATTGTGACACAGTTATTAGAGTTATCTGGCTTGTGTTGTGACACTAGAATTGTTTAACACATGTCTTGGAATTTAAACAGTATTCTTCAGTAGTCATACAATCCTTCAGCTATGTAGAGCGTAGTTCTACGCGTCTCCCTCCAGACTGACCTAGCATTAAGTGAATTGCATGTCAAATGTGTCAGTTGTTCTGACTACCAGTGACATTGTCTTCTGAACTCCTGAAATGAAAGCAAAATATTCTAAGAGGAACAAAATACAAGATTTGAAGACGCAGGTAGCATGCAAATGATATCACTTTCCATTTTAAAATTAAGATATTCTGGTATTTTTAGTGAAGCACATTAAAACAAGTTCCATAATCTTGCTATTAATTATGGAATTAGAGACAGCTATCCATGCATAGACTCAAATAAGTAGACCTAAAGAGCAGTGCAATTTGAAATCTGGTGGGATGATTACAGGTCTCAGTTTCTTTTAACCATGTTTCATAGCAGGAATCCCCTACTGGTGATCAATTAAGTCTTAAATATATTACCATAGAAATGATTTTCCTTCATATGTGACATCCTAAGTAGTGGCATCATGTGAAAAGATGATCAGAGATACAAGTACCAAACTAAACTTTAGGTTTGTCTGTGAAATGAAATATAGTATAGCCATGTTATTTTATTTTATATTTATAATTTGTAAAATAAAATAAATGCTTATACAATCTGATGTTTCCCCATGATATAAAAATTATTTGGTTGTAATAATGGCTAAAGATGTCTCTAGATTTGGCTTTACTCTGCTTTCTATGAAACCTATTTAATAGCACTATTGAGGAAATTTCTGTGTTATTAGCCATCCTTCAAAACTCCATTGAACATACTACCTCTTCATAAAAGTTCTCTGGTTTTCTTTAGATTATTCTAATGTTGCACTTATGAATTCATTAATGTTTTGTAATTTGTCATAAATCATCATTATTTACATTTTTTATCAGAATATGTGAGATCTAGTAATGAAAAATATATAAAAAAGCAATTTTTTTTTTATTTTCACGAAGGGTCTGCAGGGTGTTCAGGGTCTCGCTATTAGATCGGACTCATAGTGATCCACCTGTTTACAGCCTCCCAAGGGCTGGCATTACAGGTACGCCATCAAGCCCAGTCTCCATTGCCATCTCAGTGAGTCCAAGGGTAAGGCCAGCACGGCAGGCCTGGGGATCAAATCCCCATCACCTGTGCCTGCTTGCAAGTATTTTAATCTATTGAGCTTTTTGGCCAACCCCAAAACTCATTAAATACACAAATATATGTGGCAATCACTCTTGGTTACCTCATTTTATTTCTTTTTCTCTTTTTTCATTTATGTAATTGATACAGAGTCTCACTACACAGCTCAAACTTGTAGTGATCCTCCTGTTTTAGCCTCCCCAGCACTGGAAATATAGGTGTGGGCTACTATGTCTGGACTCTTGGTTACCTCTTAATATTCGATGCTTCCTTTAGTCCAGAAATCCAAATTTGAACATTTACTTTCTCTTGCTCAGAGTTTTAAAAATTTCATTCTCAGGTATCTTTGATATCTAGTGTGATTTTTTTATAAATATCTTTGCAAAGAAATATTAGAAAGACTAATTAACAGAAATATAATCTTCCATTTTCTACCTAGAATTCTGTAGTGATGACTAGCTTAAGGAACTGTTTGAACCACAAGATTTTCTTGAAGATATAAGACAAAGAGGAACAGAAACAAATGCCATAAAGTTTACAAAAATATTACACTGGATACTGCCATAGAGACAGACCTGAGGATCAATGGAACAGATTAGAAGATGCAGACACAACTGCAAATACACTCAGGCACCTTATCATTGAGAAAGGGGAAAACCATGTGTCCTGTGAGAAAGATAGCCTCTTTAATAAATGGTATTGGAAAATCTGGCTTTCCGCATGCTGAAGGCTAAAATTAGACTCATGTCTATCACTGTGTACTAAGCTACAGTTAAAAAGGATCAAATATTTAAATATTAAAATAGAAATACAAAATCTTCTAGAGGAAAATGTAGGTAGAAATTTTAAAGACATAGGGTTAGGTAGAGAACTCATGAACAAAATCCAAACTGCACAGGAGATACTTCAAAGAATCAACAACTGGGATCTCATTCTTTTTAAAAGTTTCTGTACTTCAAAGGGAATCTCCAACAGAGTAAAAGAAAATCCACAAACTGGCAAAAAATTATAGCCAACTGTCCCTCTAACAAAAGCTATCAAGAACATATAAAGAATTTAAAAAATCAGGCACCTTAAAATCAAAGACCCAATCCCAAAATGGGCATCTGAGATGAATATACACTTCTCAGAGGGAGAAATACAAATGGTAAGTATATGAAAAAAAATGGTCAACATCATTGGATGTTTGAGAAATGAAAATCAAAACAACAGTGAGATTCTATCTCATCCCAGAAAGAATGGCTAGCATCAAGAAGTCAGCCAATAACAAATGTTGGAGGGTTTCTAAGGAAAGAGGAACCCCTCTCCACTATTGGTGAGTGTGCAGACTGGTACAAGCACTATGGAAATCAATGTGGAGATTCCTTAAAAAGCTAGGATTGAAATACAATTTGTGATAGTTAGATCCTCAAAACAAACCACGTTCCCATCATCAGAGGAATGCATAAAGAAGATGTGCTATTTTTACACAATGGAGTACTATATGGCAATAAGACAAGATAAATTTGAGTTTTTGTTGGTATACAGATGCAACTAGAGAACATACTCTTCAATGAAATAAATCAGATCTGCAGGTGCAAATATTGATTGTCTCCTTGGCATGAGAACCTGAATGAGAAAATGGAATCTGAAAAGTACAATGGATAATAGGAAAAAGGAATGCAATTATTGAAAGGGAAGAAATTAATGAGTTGAGGAGAAGGACAGGAGTATGAGTGGGAGAATGAGATTTATCTATGTATGTAAGCAGGATGTTTCGGATAACTATACTGTAGATTTTGGCTGGCCTATGGAAAGAAGCACATAATGCTTAATTTCTTTCACGTACCTTTTTCAATTATTTTTCTTCTTTCTCTTCTTAATTTCTTTCATTTTTTTTCTTTCTTCCTCCAATTTTGCATGTATGTATCTGGTATCATAAATAATTGGTTAGAAGACAGAACTGCATTGTAACAAATACTGCGAAATTCATATTATACTATTAAGTGAAATTATGTATCACTAGTAATTTTTCTTTTTTAACAGTATTTGTACTGTCTTTAAAACCAAAGTTGGAGGTATGTATCTTACATGGTGTAAAGTTTTAATTTTTTTTTTAAAATAGCTTAATACATTGTTTGGAATCACACTTACTGTGTGTGCTTATACATTTCCTTATATGTAATTAGAACAAATCCACAAGCTACTGGAAACAATGAACATGAGAGAACTAATTTGGCATTTGATTCTGACAAGTTGGTAAGGAGTGTTTTCTTCTGTCTAATTCTAATTCTTAAAGTTACTTAGTCTACCTTGATATGCTAAGCTAAAAATACTCTTTTCTGTTTTGAGACAAGGTCTCCCTATTTATCTCAGGCTGAGCTTGAGCTCACTGTGTAGTCCAGGCTAGCCTCAAACTTATAGTAAGTCCTCCCCTCAAATGTCCAAGTTCTGGTGCTACACTCAAATTCCACCATACCCAGATTGCTAAATCCAATCTTTAGCAGAAGACTGTACTTAAACTAGAGAATGAGTTATGCTGTTGTAAACAGTTATGTTAAGTAACACTCAATTTAAGGGTAAAATATTATCTTTCTTTTGAAATCATAGGATTTTGCCTGTTATCTTGTTTTACTTCTTATAGACAGAACTCATTGTTAAAGTTTTCTCTTTTCATTTATAGATAATATTGCTCAAATTAAACATTTTTTATCAAATGACAATAGAAAATCTCATTAAACTCTAAAATGTGAAAGGAAAAAATATTTACACTCTAACTGTATAGATGCTATATCCATATACCTATGTATATATGCCATATCCATATCTGAATCCATAAACAGAAATAAATATGCCTTCTTTAGGAAGTAAAGGTAAGATGAATTTTTTCTCTTGCCAAAAATATCAAATGAAAACATGATCCTTTTTTGTTATGTATTTGGTACAGGGGTCTCACTCTGTATCCTTGGACGCCTAGTGATCTTCCTGTTTCCAGCCACCCCAGCACTGAGATTACATATGTGTACCACCACACCTAGTCTCAGTGGGTGTCAGCATATCTGGGGGTGGGACCTGCATGGCATGTGGTGCTGGGAATCGAACCCTGCTCCCTTGCCTCAGCAGGTGCTTAGTCTGCTGACCTATCTCGCCAGCCCGGAAATATTTCTTGAATCATTAGTTTCCAAGGTTGTATAAACAATAGTGTAAAATGGTTGAGAACAGGGAACCTTAAATGAGTCCTGTGTCATCACTCACAAATTGATTCTTGGAGACACGGTGACACTATTGAATTATCTGACAAGATAGTGAATATACCTATCATAAATATGCTCAAGAAATTAAAGGAAAATCTATAAAAAGGGAGAAGATGGATGTAACATAATCTGCAGTAACAGAGAATTTTGGGGCAGAAAATATAATTTCCAATAGAAAAATATGTGAATGAACCTGAAGCAAATCAGTATTCACTGAAGAATGCATCAGTAACTTTAAAAAATTATGCAGAAGCATAAAGAAAAGTACTAACTTGAAATAAATAAAAACAACTCCTGAGATTCAGAGTTTGAACGAGCCCTCAAATGCTATGTTCAAGGCCTAAACCCATTAATCTGTTAATGTGAGTTTATTTGGTAAACACATTTCAAATGATGGACAGAATAGACACATTTGTGAGACAAAAAGAAAAGAGAGGAGCCAGGAGATGGCTCAGTGGAATAAGCGCTTGCCTGGCAAGTGCAAGGGCCTGAGTTCAATCCCTGGTTCCACCAGAGAGAGAGAGAGAGAGAGAGAGAGAGAGAGAGAGAGAGAGAGAGAGAGAATGAATTAACATGACAGAGCCAGGGAAAGACAACAAGTGAAGATATCCTGGGAAATATGAAAGCAGGAAATTTCAAGTTTTCTTCTCTAATCTTGAGAGGGAGTTTGCTCTGCTATTTGTTATACCATTAATATCTCCATAATTATAATAGAATACATGTATATTGTATTAAGTCACGATGCACAAGTTATTGCAATATGAGGCAGAAAGGACAGAACATCTTACTTCAAATTTATGAATATTTGCATATATGAAAATATATCATCATGCATACATTACAGTCAGACATATATAGACATCACCCATCATTAATGTAAATATCAAATATTCTAATAGTTCCCCTTGAAGAATCAGACATCTCTATTTCTGCGAAATGGGGTGAGTCCATATACACAGATTTATTAGGGACCGGGTGGAGTCAGGGGAGGGCTCTGAGCGCCATGCTGTGCATGTATCAGAAAGCTCGTGTCGCCGGACTCTGCAGCTGCGGGCTGCTGAGCTCACTCAGAGGATTCGAGCGCAAGTCAACTGCCAGCCTTATAGGTCAGTTCATTAGCAGGACTACTACTTTTGTTCCAGCGTCTCAAGCCCCTGCTCTTTTTCTTGGGATTTTGCCTCAGGTAAGTTCTCCGCTTTTTGCACCCCCGAATTATAAAAGAACCAAAAAAAAAAAAAAATACGCGTGAGTTGGAGAACTTATCTTAGCTCCAAGGGGTTTCTTACCTTCCTGGACTCTCCACAAACCATATTTAAAATTATTTTATTTAACCCTGTTCCATAAATGTGTCTATAAAATCAGAAGCTTTGATTAGTTCCTGATACACATTCAGAAAGTTTTCCATACCCCAGGCGAGGTAAAGCACTGAGACAAATTAGAAAAAATTTAGTAAAATTAGTGAAAAAGAGAAAAGCTAGAAATATATATGACATTAGAACCTGGCGGTTCATAGATATCTTCAGAATAACAGGAAGATATATGATCGAGTATTTAAAAGTGTTTGAAAGCAGCAAGTTAATCTACAGTTATACATGTAACAAACACAACCCTCAAACAGAAGGGCAAAATGAATAAACGTTTGGTTGAGTAGACCTGCAGTAAGAAAGCATTTAATAATTCTACCATGTAATTCAAAATATAAAGACTTTGATATTGAATTTGCACGGAAGACTTAAAAATACTGTACATAGTAAAAAAAGAGATTAAATACAAAGACTTTTCATATTTTGGCTTTAAGACTCCAATGATTTTTTGACACAATAGCAATGAATTTAGGATGTATATGCTATAACCAGTGGCGGGATATTCTAAAAGATCTTTTATTTATTTATTTATATGGTACAGGGTATCTCTACACAGTTCAGGCTCGTAGTGATCCTCCTGTTTCAACCTCCCCCGCACTGAGATTATAGGCATGTGCCACTGCTCCTGGATTTGGTGGCCAGCTGGCCATGTGGCCAGCATGGCATATGGTATCAAGGATCGAACCCAGGTCCTTGTGTTTGCCAGGCAGTCAGTTAGACCACCAAGCTATCTCCCTAGCCCCAGCACCAAGTATTATGGGGTGATTAAAATTTTTTCCCATTAGAATATTTTTATTAATTTAATCATTCACTCTTTTCAATTATACTTTATGAATAAAATTAGGTTAATGAATTTGAATATTTATGAAATGAATAAATTTCTTTAAAGGGACAGATAACCAGAACTAATTAATAAGGACAAAAATTACATTAGTTCTCTTGGTATTGAGAACATTTTAAATTTTATATATACACAAGTTTATACGGTTCTACTGGATGACCTATGAAATTATGAGGGAGGAATAAATAGCATCATATATAAATCCTTTCCAAAAATATATACGAAATGAAGTAAAATTTTAAATGTCTAGTTATGAGACTAGCATTTCCTTGAGAACAAAGCTGGTAAAATTCATTATTACACAAGAGACTATGAACAGGAACATTCTCAAACATACATCTATTAATCCTTAACAAAGTATTATTAAACTAAATCCAGCAATATAGAAGAGGAAGGCATTGATAATTGCAGTTCTTTTCTCTGTGATGTCAGATTAATTTAGTAAAAATTTCATGTATGCAATTTATCATGTAAACAGAACAAAACAAGATGAAGTAGTTGATTTATTAGATCTACATTTGAGAGAAAAAATCATGAAAATTAAATCTCACAAAAATTAATAATAAAACAGGCTTTTCTCAAATTGGTAAGGACCATTTAGCAACAACTTATACCTAACATCAATCTAATATATAGATAACTGGATTATTTCTCTCAATAAGTGAATTATTTCTCTCCAAGATCAGTAAAATATAAGAGTAGGTTTGAATACTACCACTGATCTTTCAATACTACTAATACATTATGTGATATTAACCTATTAGTTTTCACTGGTAATAAGTAAGAAAAAATAAAACAAAAATTTATATTTACAAGTAGAAAAGGAAATATAAAAGCTGTCTTTTCAGATAGATGGCAGAAGTAAGGGTCTAAAAAAAACCTGAATATGTATATACAAAGGCCTGAAATCTAATAAACTTAACAAGATAAATGTTCAAAAATAAATTTTATGTTTACATACTGCATTTAATAAGTAGAAAATAAAGTGTAATGCTGTTACGGTTTGTGTCTAGCTGTCCACCTGAAGTTTCATACAACCATGGGGCAGAGTTCTAGACTCGGTGATTAATTCATGATCCACTTGGATTATGGGCGTGAGTAATGCACCCAGCCTAGGGCTGATAGCCTTAATGGAACATAAGGGAGACAGACTTGCTCTCTGTAACTATTGTTGCTGCAACTCTTCCCTTTTTTTTTTTTCTTTTCAAACTTTTATTGATAAACAGATAGCAATGAGACAGTTTCAAATCAAATCGAAAGTACAGTTTCAACAAATAATACACTGCATACATTCTTCTTAATGGTTAATTGCTGTACAAGATGCGGACTTGTGATCCTATTTACAAACACCATTAGAACAAATCATTCTATTCATTAAGAGAATGCAACTATATATCTATCCCAACCACTTTGAATACACAGATACAAAATGGACATTCATAGTTATATCCCAATTTTTTTAAGTTCCGTTATTGAATATTATAGGTGTGTAAACTCAGCAAAATATTCTAAAAGAGTCCAGTATCCCATAATAGCACTGGGTCTTCTGTTTAACTGGCAGTGTCAGAAATTATTGACCTGAGTCCCCCACAGCTCAACATAACAGTGTGGCTTTACTTCCTGTATTTTGTCTTCATACTTTTCTACTGGATGGTTAAGACCAAGGTAAAGCAGGACCTGTGCAGCAAGAGTTGTAGCTTTTTGGTCTGAGAAGGTCAGTGAAATGCCCTCAGGATTTATCCTGAGATCCTGTACCTCAGATTGTAGAACCTTTATCCCATGCACATTATCTGACCACAGTGCAATGAAACTGGAAATAAATGACAAAAGAAAACAGAAAAAAAAACTTTCAATACATGGAAACTCTTCCCTTTTGCTCTTACTGTTTTCTGCCGTCATTAAGGGCTGACCTCTGCCATGCGACAGTCTGACTTGGGAGCCAGCCGAGTACCGAGAGAAACCTCCACTAACTGTGAGCTAAATAAACCTTCCCTTCCTTCATTTTGGGTGATGGGTATTTTGTTCCAGCAATAAGAGATGTATGTAATGTGTTAATTATTGAAACTGTCTTAACAATTGCTATTTGTTTCTCAATAAAATTATGGAAAAAAAAGATGTCTGGAGAAAAGAAAAAAAAAGATTAACAGGGACATATGCCATTTTCAGTATCAATTGACTACATTTATTAAAAATTAATTTAACATAATTAAAAAATTTAGATGGTAAAACTATAAAATACTGACAATAAATATTAAGCAATGCCTACACTTATGTATTTTGGAACACTTGACATTGATAGGTTTATTATCTAAAAAATAAAAAATCATGCATAGATTTTAGGTAGTTTTAATCACAGTCCTGGCAGGACACATTAAGTAATGCTGAGCTGCCTGTGAGTACATAAGGAAGGGGTTTAAAAATACTCCCCAAATTTTGAAGACAAGAACAAAGTAGGAAGACTTACATCAGCTAATTTCAGAAAATACTATCAAGTGATAGTAATCAAGAGTGTGACACTGACATATGTAAAGGGATACTAATCTCTGGAGCAAAATACTAGGCCTAGAAATATATCTTTATATATAAAACATATGAGGATTATTTTTAGAGACGGCAATTATGTGGGAGCAGTGACACTCTTACGTTTTCTAAAATAAGTGGTTCTAAAGAATGGATAATGAAGATGTGGTATTTTTACACAGTGGAGTATTATTCAGCTATAAAACAGGATAAATTTTAGTCTTCTGTTGGCCAATGGATGCAGGTAAAGAACATACTCTTAAGTGAAACAAATCAGACCCACATGTGCAAACATCATATTGTCTCCTTAGCATGAGAATCTGAAAGCAAAAATGCAATCTGAAGGGTACAGTAGATAGTGGGAAAATGGAATAAACTTATTAAAAAAAGAAAGTTACTGAGTTGAGAAGAAAGACAGGATAGGGAGTGTGGAAAAGAGATTTATCTATATATATTTAAGCAGGATGGTTTGAACAACTGTACTGTGTATTTCTGCTGGTCTGTGGACAGAAGAAATTAGTGTTTTAATTTGTTTTTTCTCCTTTTTTCAATTGTTTCTCCTTTTTCTCTTCTTAATTTGTTATATGTTTCTTTTATTTTTTCTTTCTTTTTCAAATTTTAAGTACATATATTTCACAGTATGGATAACTGGTTAGAAGACAACATTATGTATTACAACAAGTACTGTGATATTAATGCTACTCTGTTAAGTGAAATTCTGTATCACTTGTAATTTTTTGTTTTAATTCTAATTTGTACTCTCTTTAAAAAATAAAAAATAACTGGTTCTGGGAAATTTGATGTAATTACAAAAAGTCTATATGTATCTCCCAACATATAAAAATTCAATTTTGAGTGGACCATAAATTTCAACTTAAAATGTAAGGTGTTTCTTTTTCTTTTTTTCACTTTTTTTTTTCTTATATTTTAGGGAAAGGTCTACAGGGTGTTCAGGGTCTTACTACTAGATCAGATATGTTGATCTGCCTGTTTACAGCCTACCAAGAGCTGGGATTACAGGCAAGCGCCACCATGTCCAGTCTCAATTGCTGTCTCAGTGTGCCCTGGGGCGGAGCCAGCACAGCAGGAGGGGGGATCAAACCCCGGCTCCTGAGCTTGCTTGCAGGCGCTTCAATAGGCTGAGCTATTTGGCCAGCCCTTTGAATATAAATATTTTATATTTCCAGAAAAATAAAGAAAAATCAGAAAAAATGTGACTTTGGAATAGACAAAGATCTTTGTTAGAATCTCAGGTAGATCCTGGTTCCTCTTAAGTATAACCCCGAAGTACAAAGTGGAATATAAGAAAATTCTAAAAATTTAAAATTAATAAACTAAATAAAAGTTGAAAAATTAAAAATAAAGACTGAGAAATGTCTATCCCCACTTAAAAATGATAGATGAATAGCTAATAAATAAGATCAATCTCATAGTCTACTGAAGAAATCATAAATAAAACCATGAGAAGCCACTACATATCCACTGTTATAGATGAAACAAAATAGACAAAACCAATGTGGATATTGGAGAGGATAAATAATTGGCTGTGAAAATGCTAATTTGTCTGCTCCATTTTTCAAAAGGAGCTGTTCATTTTTGTTAATAATTTGGTAAATAATTATAGGACATGATCATTAACTCCTTATTTAAGTTAAAAGAAAGCATACATCCAAGGATGTTTATAATGGCTTATTTCTCATGCTATCCTTGAATTCAAAACAACTCTATGTTCTGCAGTGTGAATTAACAAACAAAACTGTGACAAATAAAAGCAATGGGATATTTCTCAGCAGCACACTACTGATGATACAAAAATGTGACCATATCTTGTAATATTATCTGGAGAAAAAAGTCTGGAGAAAATAGCATGAACAGAATAATTTCATTAAACTTCTGTGAAATTACAGAGATCAAAACCAAACTATGTGACCAAAGTCAGACTTGAGAGTGTCTCAACTCAGGGTGTGAAGGACATAAATGGCAAAAGGTACATAGAAGCAAGAATAACATTTTGGAAGGAAAGAATCATTCTACATTTATGTTTAGATGAAGTAATACATACTTTGTGGAATGATACTTAATTACACTTTTTGAATGGCTATATTTCATTGTGTTCAAATTATATTAATAGCCACCTGATTAAAATTAGTTGTACTGTGATTAAATCATGTTCTCTTCATATTATGCATATTGTGTGTTTGGAATAACAGCGTGCTAATTGATTTAAATGATATTCAAAAAATTATCATGATGTATTTTAAAAACACACCTTTAAATAAACATTTTCATTACTAGTTTTGCAATTTAATTAACATTCATTAATGTAAATTGGTTGTTGTTGTTGTTGTTTGTTGTTGTCTAAGTCAAGGCAGGTGCTTAATTGCCAAATAATGGAGTACTACCACACAACAAATACTACCAGAACGTGGAAGAAATGAGAATGGACGAAGGACAACCCTCCACACTTAAAATGGTTCCTTTGCCATTGGTGGTAGCTATAAAATGTAAGCTGTAATTTCACATACCAGGTGGAAGCCTTCAGGTGAAGAAAGGAAATCAATAAGCAGCAGAGTTTCAAAACCTGCTTACACACCATCGAAAGGCAAAACACATGGAAAAATGCACACAGCCTTAAGTGAGTTTTCCTCAATTAAATAAGGCACCAGGAAAACACAACGAGACAAAACAAAAGCAACAGCAACAGCAACAGCAAAAAGAGCCGCTGTACTCTTGCTCCTCTCACTCCACTTAATTTCAAGCTCAGTTCATTATTGATAAGACTGGTGAACCTACTGGTCTACTTTTATTTATCTAAATTTTCAAGTTAATTGATTTCCTTGAGAACAGACTGCAATTAAGACTAAGCACTATTAGAATACTATATTACTCTATTGTGATTTTAAATGAATAAGTAGGTGGTAAAGAAATTGCTTTACACCTAAATGAGATTTGTTCTCATGTGTGTTTTCTAACCTTAATTGTAGATTCAGGAAAGAGTCCTTAATGAGTTTTTATTGTTGCATATATAAAAACTTCTGAAATAATATTTTAAGTTTGCATGTAAAAACTAAACAGAGAGCACAGAGATTATCTGGCTCCCCCTTGTTCTCACGTGAGCACAGCATCCCTAATTGTGGGCTGGCCCCAGTAAGTGGTTTGTTTGCTTTAACTGACGAACACAATGACACATTGTGCTCTTCTACAGCATTTATACCATTAGTGCATTGCATCTCAGTTCAATCCTGGGGTTGCACATTGTGTAGACTCTAATGAAGGTATCATGATGCATATTCCTCGTACAATTTAATACATAATTTCACTGCCATTAAAAGCTAGTGAGAATTTTTCTTTCACATGGCAAGTCCTAAAAATTATTAGATAATATTGTAATTATGATTCCTTAGAAGTTTATGAAAGAACAGCCAAATAAATGGTGTGCCTCTATGAGTACACTTCAAGTTTCTAATCTTTTAAATGCAAGAAGAAGGTTGTGGCATGTAGGAGGTCACATTGTAAGTGTAATAAACAAGAAAAGCCACAAAATGCAAAACTAACTTGAGGAAAATAAATGATTGATGGTTCAATCAATGTGCAAATAGCCAAGAGGAAACCTGGGAAGCAGAAGGGCATCAGGACAATGGAATGTATTAACGTAAGAGTGGGGGTAGGGGTTTAATAAGTGTCAGAATGGTATATATTCACATAGGAGAAGGGTGGAATTAAAATCCATAATGCAAATAAGGACCATAAAGTGACCCTTGTGCACATATTTGTAATGTGCATCCAGAATTATAAATTTGTATCACAGGAAAAGTTTCCTTTAGAATATTTTATTTTATATACTTATAAAGAAATGTTTAAAGTTAAATAACTTGGATGTTGAAAATAATGGAGTAATTAAAATTATCTACCTGGGAGTTAACATCTGATATCCTTATTTTTCTTCAAGTTGGCACTGTATTAGCACATAAAGCCAAACGTATCTCCAAATATTAGGCTCAAAAATTAGACTTCAATTACAGTTTTATGCAGAAATAGGTTTTTCTCTAGCTCGGCCACAGTGTAACAAAGCCATCAATAGTTTCCTATTAAGGGTGCAACTATTTAAAAGGAATTTTCAAACATCTAGATGGAATACCCATCTCTGACAAAACTAAACAAAAAAAGAGATATAAATGAAGGACAATTTTGTATCTGTATATACAAAATAGTTGGGATAGATATATAGCTTCTTTCTCTTAATTCAATAGGAAGAATGATTTGTTCTAACAGTGTTTGTACAGGACATCATGTCTGCATCTTGTGCTAAGAATTACTACTACAAAGACAACAATGTGCAATGTATTAATTGTTGTAACTCTCCTACCAACCTGTTTTAAAGCTGTCTTATTACAATTTTTTTTCTCAGTAAAACTAATAAAAAAAAAGGAATTTTTAAGTATCACTCTCAGTGGAACTAGAAAATCCTCCAGAAATAACATGAGCGTATTAAAGTGCTTTTCTTTAGCATCTTAGAATATAATTTGCAGAATCATGAAATCGAAAGTAAGTCAGCACATGTTTGACAATTATGGAGTAAATTACACATCAAGAACCCATATGTGTAACAGCAAAAATCAATAGGGCATCAAATTAATAGGTTCTGGATACAAATACCTTTCCTTCTCTCTATGCAAGCTCTTCTCATCATGGTTTGCTAATAGAAGGTATAGAAGCCTGTATTTAAAAGCACTATGCAGTCTGCCCAAGATCAATTCGCTGTTCTGACATCTAGTTTGTTGTTTTGCTTCTGATACTAATTATAGATGCATGGAACCATTTGGTTACAAATGTTTTTACTTGTGTGTGTGTGTGTGTGTGTGTGTGTGTGTGTGTGTCTGTGTGTGTGTGTGTGTGTCTGTGTGTGTGTAGACTCAAATGTTTCCTGTGTATATAGCTTTGTATTTATACATCGTTAATTGGTTAAACATACAAAAGGCACAATAGTCATGTGAATTCTACACGCTAGGGACAGTGTAGAGTTTAAATTTTTCATTCTTCATGCACACTTTGAGAATAGTATCTTTCTTATTATTTAGATGAGAAAACAAGCCTCTGAAGAAGTCACTGTGTGACTTATTCACGAACATTTCCAAAGAAATGATTATTTTTAAAATGATGCCAGCGATTTCTGACTCTTTCAGGAGATTGTGCTTTTGCTGTGCATCACATTTCATAAAAATTATACACACTTAGGCCACTGAAGACGTAGGATTCCTCAGGTAATGTACTTTCTGTGGGATTATGTAATAGAGGTAGCCCACCTGGATGATTTGAGGTAAGGAAAAAGGGGTTGTGAGGTTGAAATATCTGTGTTATTAAACAGATGTGTAATTGAACATAGATTTTGAGCTCTGTATCATCCATGAAATGAGTATAAAGTTTGAGGCAAATGGCATGGAGAAAATTCTCTCCTTTTCTCCTAAGCAAGTGATGCAAAAATTTCATATTTGATTTTGTAAAACAAAGTCAACCATTAGTAAACTTTATCCACACAGTTTTAATCATGTGACATGAAACCCTGACCAGCAAACCTTGCTGTAATAATCATACGTATTTTAGGATACTTGCTCTTTTTGCTTTCCACTTTGACAAATTATGCAGAAAATTCAGGACTCATACGGCAGAGATGCACGATGCTACTGCCTGCCGCCTGGTAAATTCAGTTGCCAGGGTTATTAATTCAGGACAATTAATTGAGGAAAATAAAGACCAAAGAATAACGTTCTTGGGAAGCAGTTAAATTCTCAAAATTTTCCTTGTCAATTAATTGACATCCACAGTACAGGGTTGGTAACATGATGGCCGGATAAATATTATACTAACTCTGTTTCTAGTTTTTGGTAAATTATTTCTATCATATCCTATAAAGTTATAATATTTACACTTTATATTGCACTGTTAGAGCACAAGGAAATAAATTTTAAATCATTTGTATTAGAGTTAATACTTTCAACACTTCCTTATAAAAGCTTCAGGTTATTTTCTTTTAGTATTTAAACATGAAAATATGCTTATTAACAAGTAGTTCATACATCTCAGTACTTTCAAAGTAACAGACTAATGTGTTTTTATTATAAATTATCTTCTGCTCAAAATTATTTTTGTTTTATGTTGTGTTTCCATCTCCCTGTGCAACTAGCTATTTAGGAGCCATTAGATTTGTTTTTCTTTGTTTCCAATTTAATTCCAAATGGCTAACTTCAGGCATTGCAACTTCTCTGCTGCTCTCAGCCTTCTGAATTATTCAATCTCAATTAAATTCCCCCAAATTGTTACGATTGACATTGATTCACATATGAACTTGAGAGTTTCTTTCTTTTATTAAATGGACATTTGTGGATACATGAGATGCCCCAAGTGAGGCCCTTAGTGAATCTTCAAAGATTTATACTCATTCTGTAAGGTTGAATGATCTTGATCATTTTATTCTCTGACATTTGAAGATTCACTAAAAAAATTAATCTACAGTAAAGTTCTTCAGTCAACTAATTGAATTTCTACCTCTCTCCTGGACAAGTCTTGTCTTTCCTAAAATTGTATTTAAGTTTACAATATATAAGGAGTTATTTAAGAATAAGCAGTAGAATTGGCAGGGTATGAGCGGCATTTTTACATGATGTCAATGTGAAGGCAAATGATGTATTACTTGGGAAAGAATTTTAGCCTTGTTTCTGAGTATTTGTCTGACTTTGATTTCCTGGGAGATTTTTATGTTAACAAGTATGCAAAAACATGCTCCAGTTTTAGAGATAAATCTCTTCATTGACCAGTGCCCATATAATTTGATTAGATTATAATTTCTTTTCGTATATTTTATTTTTCTTACAGGAACCCCAAGATATTAGCTTAGCTACATGTCTTCAGGTATGACCTTAATAATTGTGTGATATTTACTTGACATTTACACATTATGGTGGATTTTTTTTCTCAAAAGTTTTGAATATCTGTAAAATATCCAGCTCTGTTTTAAACATCAGTAGCTTCCTTTTATTCCTGTGCAGCTCATTCCACTGAAAAATGGAAATAAAAAATGTATGAAAAAATCACATGTTTAGACAGTGGGAAATGACCCAAATAAAATGAAGAGGTTCATATGATGAGGACAGCTGATGTGCATTTGTCTAGAGTGCTGAGGAAGATTCTTTGAGAAGAAACATGATCAAGACTTCAGTGGTTAAAGAAAATGACACTAAGACTTTGTAGTCTATTAGGTAGAGGAACAGTTACTACAACATTTTGAAATTAGAACAAATTAGGCACATATATGGAAATGTGTGTGTGTGTGTGTGTGTGTGTGTGTATCTGTGCACACACAACAGCGTCTGTGTATACATATCAGGATACTACAATGGGGAAGCCAGATTGCAATCACTATATATCTTCTGTCCTTTTGAAAGCTTCAAATATATCCATTAGAGCAGCTGCTGGAGAATAATCATGTCATTAAATTGTTTTTAGTAATTATTTCTACTACTGAAAAAGAAAGTTTGAATACAAAAAGCATGAGAGAAATGTTGTGGTTATTTTAATGATGAATGCTTGAAGAGATTAAAGACACAATTCAAATAAAGGGGTAATGGAGTGATCTGCAGGCAAATCTTCAGGAAAATGGCATAGAGGAAGGACCCAAGGACCAAAGAGGCAATTGGAAGCAAGCAAATGCCTGCCTTGGTCTCTTAAGAGAAGGAGAAATACCTCTTTATTTTAAGCAGGTAACACAGATGGTGGGTGCAGATTTGGGCCACTCCATGGCTGGTACTCCCAAGCAGGGTAGCTGACTTTTGGAAACACCTTTCTTTACCCAAATCAAGCATCTTTTCAAAGTGAAAAGCTTTCTTAACAAGTGATCTGCCAAGCTACATCAACCTTCCTGAGTTATACATTCATCACCATAAAAAGGCTTTAAGTTTCCACTCAGTTATGTAAAGGGCTTTTTCAGGGAATTTTGTCTTTGAAAGTTATTTTCTGAGCATACTGCTGCTTCTTAGCAAGCTGGGACATCTTATTCCACACAAATTTCCAACCAGTCAATGTTCCATGGTTAGTGGTATTTATTTATTTATTACAGAGTCTACGTAGCTCGGATTTGTAGTGATCCTTCTCTCTCAGCCTCCCCAGCTCTGGGATTACTGGCGCGCACCACCTTGCCTGGTTTTGGTGCCTGGTGCAGTGCGCCCACAGTTTCAGGGTTGACTGGGCCGCTGTATTGGTGATCAAACCGGGTCCTTGTGCTTGTCAGGGAGTCACTTGGACCTGAGCTTAGACTGAGCTATCTCCTCCCTGCTCGGTGGTGGGATGGGTGTTTATGCTGTTACCTAAGAGTTCTCATACAATAAGCCAGCCGACCTGAGACCTGCATGTATGCAGTGAAAGTTTAAGTATATGTTTGGCTATATATTCCCAAGAAAAACAGAAAGAAAATGGGAAAAACAAATTTTTTTCCTTTGCACGTCTTCCACCCAGGTCACAACCTGCCTCCTGAAACACTTCAGTGGAGCCACCTGTTAGTAGGTTGTGCAAACACAAGGCACAGGTTTCTTGTCATTACTTAGCTGTGTTCTGCTGTTCATGTCCAACTTCCTAAAGCACAGTCTTTACAGTGTATCGGAAGTGCCAATCAGGTCTATCAAGGTACATGAGAGCCTGATCACCTGTGCGTCTGCAGAACCTGACAGCAAAAGCACTGTACTCTCTGCTTGACCTGAAACCACCCAGGTTTCAAATTACCCAGCTTTTATCAACATTTTCCTCTCTTTTGTGATCTTATGATAGGCCCCAATCAGTAAATCAAATGTATGTTTATATTTTCAGCTCCTAAAATATCTATTTAACAAGGGAAAAATTCATTAATAGATTCCAACTCTAGAAGTATCTTTTCTTTTCTTCAATTGTGTTTTGAAATCAATAGGACTATAACAAATAAAGTGATACTAAGATATTATATGAGGAAAGATCAGGTACTCCTAGTTTTCCTGGGATAGTCCTGGTTACTGCCATTCGTCCTGATGTATTTCCTTGGTCTGGTTTCATACGCAAAAGAACTCATACTCATAGAGCAAGATGCATGCTCCAAGTAGTTTGTTTGTTCATATCATACAGTTCATGGATGTTGAAGAAGTTTTCAGGTTAGGTCTAGCTTTAAATTATAGTAAATTTTGTGTTCAAAAAAGAAAACTTCTCCCACTGTTGGTGGGAGTATAGGCTGGTACAATCACTGTGGAAATAAGTGTGGAAATTTCTCAGGAAGCTAGGATTATCAGTCCCATTATATCCAGCTGTTTCCATTCTAGGAATCTTCCCAACAGAATTAAAAGCCTCATACCACAGCAATATAGGTGCACCTATATTTCTAGTAGTAAATTTTCTAATCTTGGAATCAACCCAAATGTCCATCAACTAATGAATGGATAAAAGTTTTATTTAAAAAAATATGGTTAAGAATTACCCACAAAAAGAAGAAAATTGACATAGTTAAATGAAAGGACATTGAGAACATAATCACAAGTGAAGCAGAACACACACATGTAAATATAGCATTATCTCTTTGGTGTGAGAAAGGAAATATGTAAAGAGGTATATAAATATACAATGGATATTGTGAAATACAAAATGACTCCTCAAAATGAAAAATGAAATAGGGATGGGGAGGGGGATGTAAGGAAGAAAATATTGGGAAACGAAGAATAAATTGAAAACTGAGTGTCGTGATCAGAGAGGGAAGGGATTTGAGAAGGTGGATGGGAACAGGAAAAAAACCACAAATATCTATGAAAAGAAAAAAAAATTATATGCACATTTTTATATTATACTAAAAATGCAACCTAAACTCAATAATTAAATATCTGTAGCTTCATATTTTGGAAACTACAAGATAAAGAGGCTAAACTATATTAATTTCCTCATTAGTTTCTCATTTAGATCTTCATTATTTCCACAGATCTTATTAGGCATACCAGCAAAACATAAACTAGATTATCCCCAGTAGCTTTGGTCACAAAGAATTTTTTCCTATGGGAATATATTTCTGACAGTTAAATTTTAGATGAGTGTGTGCTTCCTTTAAGGCTAACTTTAAATTCAATCTTACGTAATGTGCAACTACGTGCTCTGGTTCAGAGTGAATGGGGAAAGAATATCATCATTATTCAACACAATTTTATGACATAGAGGGCCAGTGAGATAGCTCAGTGGACTAAGCGCTTGCATAGGCAAGTGCAGGGACCTAGTAACACATGCCCCAGCAGCCCTGCCCCTGGGCACACTGAGCCAGCCATCTAGACTGCATGTGGTGTCACATGCCTGTAATCCCAGTGCTCAGGAGGTTGAAACAGGAGGATCACTCTGAGTCTGAGCTTCATAGTGAGACTCTGTACCAAATACATTTAAAAACCCAAGAAAACAACAATTTTAAGAAATATATATTGAAGAAAATATCAAAATGCTAAGTTTTTCTTTTTAATCTTTTAAATTATAGGTTATTTTTATTTGCATCTTCCGGCAAGGGTAGTTTGGGGGTAAGTTTTACCAGGGATTGAATTCAGACTCTTGCGCTCCCCAGCCTGGGGAAAGTTTTCACTTCTGAGACATAACAGGTTCTTTGTTTGTCTACATTAGGAACATCTGTCATCTTGTGTACTAAACTATCATTACAGAATTTTACAATTCTTCTAAAACATAAAAAAGGAAATAAACAAATTTTGTAAGTATGGAAGTCACTAAATCTTTACAAAAGTAAATTGATTGGATGAAAGTTCAGATCAGATCTCTTAAAAACATAATTAAAGTGTGAATTTGATATGACACAATTAGCTTCCCGGATGTCAGTTTACCCTAATTAACTTAGTCCAGTGTGACAGGTACTAGAATGCCTTGAGTTTTGGACCTTGTTATATTCTGACATTTTAAATTTAGTATTAAAACATAAAATAAATGCTATGATAACTCTGGAAAAGTTATTTCTTTCTGAAGCACTAAAATGACTGTCAAAATTTTCTTAATTAAGAGAAGGATATTAAGAAGATGGAAACAACCTATGTATTTCTGCTGAATTCTTTTGCTTAAATGATTCAGCAACTTCAAAGAAAATGCTTTTCTGATAGTCTTAATATAGTATTTCTATATTCATAGTTATTATTGTGCAGCATAAAAGCTAAGAAAAATATAAAGGGTGTATTGATTTTACATAGACAGGATAAATATAACAAAATTGAAAAAATATTTTCAATAGAAAGTAACTATGTTATGTAGAGCTATTTCCAAAAGCTGATTAGGCTCTCCTATCATTATTATTTTTAAAATGCTATGTTTTAGTGAAAACTACATTATAGCAATAAGGCTTAGGAAGAAAAATGGGTGCAATTAATTTAATTTCTTCACTGGTCACATGACTACAACTGAGTCAGACATTCTGTCTGTCTCTGTCTCTGTCTCTGAATTACAAGCATGCGTCTATCTTTGTCTTTGCCATTCTCTGTCTGTCTCTCTGTCTCTCTGCATGATTTTGAGTGCTCATCTGCCAAGAACAACAGACTATGGAAGAGAACTAGTCCTCAGAAGAGGAGAACAATGTGGAGAGATCCCTCCCTTCAAATGAGATCAAGGACATGTGTAAAATGTGGGAAACTGCAAATTTGTTTTAGAAAACCACAACCTGATTGAGGCTGCAGCAGTGTGAGAAATAAGCCCATGAACTCCTTGAGAGGAGGCTTCCGCAAGTGTCGGAGGAAAGATTCCTCCTTCCACAACTGCGTGAAAAGAAATAGATTCCATTGGTCCAGTTGGTAGCCGGGACTCTTCTAGTTATATGAAAGTCATTCAACATAAGCAGCTTCCCCTCTCTTTTCTTCTTCTTCACAGAAGCTATGAAGGTTTTCAAAGATAAGCACTGGTTTATTTGTTTGTTTTTGTGTATATTTTATGATATCTTATTGTCTCGCATTATATTATAGTATTAGAATCATTCTTAAATGAGTGTTTTGGAACAAATCATCAAAGCTTTCATTATTTCTTATGGGGAAAATTGCTTTCACGTACAAGTGTTTTGGATTACAAGCATGTGTTTGGGAATGAATTATACTCCTTTACCAAACATTTACTCTAATTGAATTTATACGACACTACAGAAAAGTAAACAGAGAATATCTTATGTGGCTTGGGAGTGGAATGCGTTGAAAGGATGGACAACAAAATCGCATCATGAGATAAAGTTTTTAGGTCATAAAGTCTTGGTTTTGGATAGCACCTTTGTTTGGAAGTGAACAAACCTTGATATTGATGGTAATTATGTGCTTGCATATAATGTCAAAATAGAAAACACAAAATTTTATTGTATGTACACTATTATTCAATAAAATAATAGGGCAGAACAAAGAAATTAACATGAAATTATCACTTTTTTATCACTCTTTTAACTCGCATTATTTTACTTTACTTGTAGAAATGTTTTCTACTATTGAATAAAGTATCTTTTGTAGACTATTTCAATTACAAAAGTTAACTTTTGAATGAGTATAAGCAAAATGTTAGAAATGAATTTTGTATTTTATTACATTACATCAAAACAACGTTTACCCCTAGAACAAGCAGAAATGACTTTCTCAGAATGAAAATCTGTGATTTATTAACAATGTCAGCTACCATTGTACAGTCTTGCTTTATTTTTAGATTATTATTTTTTAGAATAAGTCATAAAGACATTTTCCTAAAAGGAAGGCAAAGTGGAATTTATTTTCACACTACTCAATGTCATTCATTTCATTAGACTTTGTTTTGCAGTCATTAAAATGACTGACTTCTTGGGATAGAGGATATTACAGGTGGAGGCTGTCTTTATTGCACTGTTAAATAGCTGTATTTAAAGTGATTTCATTCCTATGAAAGGAGGAGAAAGCAGAGATAATTACAGTAGTGTGCTTTACAAGCTCATGGGGTTTCAACTTTTCCATCGCTACTTCTTGAATTAGTTCTATTATAAAAATAAAATCCTTCATACTTCATTGTCACTTTTGTTACTGACTTAAATGAATCACTCTCATCTTTTCTTCTTAATATTTGACAAGACACAACTGTTTTCTTAAAAAACTTTTTTGGTTCAAACATTAAAATATCCTCTTTTTCAGTGGAACTCTCATAGTAGAAGAAGGGGAAAAGACAATTATATAGGAAACTAGGCAAGTGAAACTGAATTAAATTATTAGCTGCACCATAAATGAATTTATGATAAATCAATTTATTTTTATAGGTAAGATTGTACTAATTACCTCAATGAATCTGGAGTAAATCCATCCTTAATTGAAAAAATCTATTAGCCTGAGAAGTCATATAAATTATAAATTTATAAGTACATATTGGATTTCAAAATGTAACAGATTAGATGAAATATGAGAAATATTGTATCTATAATCCAAATTTCAATAAATACAATACATTTATCATTGTATTTTGAGATTATAGACCAAAATCATATAGTATTTTTAAGAATGATCTATTATTCTGCTTTGGTGATTATCATCATACCTTTTCTCTCTACCTTTGCAAAATTTGAGACTACTTCCAATTGAAAAGGTGCATGGTCAATAACTGCTCATCCCCTTCAATCTTTTGAGATCAGTGCAGGCACTATTATTCCATACCACATTGTGGTGAGACTCTCTGAAAGAGAATTTCTCAGATTCCCTTTAAGTAACTGTGTGAACACTGTGTCTTTTAAACATGTGTCGGGTGCATAATTTCTTATGCTTCAGAATGTCAAATTATTTGGAAATAGAATGACTGTCAGCACAAATAATAAGACTGGGCCATGATAGAGTAGGCCAAGTGTTAGCCCTAATTGATTGGTGTCTTGTATGGGGAAGCTCCAGAAAGATTGAGAGATGCAGAACTCCAAGGGAAGATAGAGCAAGAGACTACAATGATTGGAGAAACCAAACAACGCCAATGATGGATGGACAGCCTAAGAATCTGGGAAGAGGTGAGAAAGGATTCTTCGCATTTCCAGGAAATCATGGCCTGGCTGACACCATTACAGACCTTCAGTCTTCAAGTTTTTCAACAAATTACTATTGCTTGAAGCCACATAGCTTGAGGCACTTGGTACTTTATGAAATAAAAACAAAAAAATGTGTTCTACATGTTGATGATGACCTGGTACAACTGATGCATCACAGAACGCATTTGCCAAGGTTCTTGCAAGTCCGTTCCATTTCCCATTCGGAACAATGGCTGCCTTTGCCTGTGTTTGCCTTCCCTCACCTGCTGCATGGAAGTAAGGGCTGAAAATGCTCAAATGAAAAGCAAGCAAGTTTTTGATAAAACAAAGAAGGTAATGATAATGGTGAGTAGAGACAGAGTGAGGAAGTACATGAGGTGTGAAAAATACAAATATCCAGTACTGCATGTAAAGGCTCACTGCCATTAATCTCAGTGGAAGTAACTGCCCTCCTCAACTTTGACTTCATGGCACTGTTCCGGGTCTTGGAGAAGCAGGCCTGGAGGCGCTCTTTTGGGAGTGACTCTAGTTTCACCTTTAAAGTGTCCTTCTTATGCCCCTCCTTTGGAAAAGGCCAGAAGCCCTGTAGTACAAAACTTGGTGGACAATGTGGACTAGAGCACACCACAGTATTTTCACAAACCTCCCATTCTAGTCTACTCATCTACAGAGTTTGCTGCATTTTTGTTCAGAATCAATGAAGGAGAAATTCCAGAATAATTTCAGAAAGGGCTAAGAATGATGGCAAAAGTGAGATGGATGAAAGGATTTTCATTTTGAGCAGGACTAATGACAGTGTGTCTTCTACTGTAATGAATTATTTTTAAACACATACTTCATGGTTTGATCAGTTCTTATACATTCTTTTCTTTTTAGAAAAGTTCTTGACATTACTCTTTCTTTTCTTTTCCATTTTTAGTTCAGGGATGTCTACAGGGCCTACAGCAACTCACTACAAAGATCAGACTCATAGTGACTCTCCTGTTTTCAGCTTCCCAAGCACTGGGTTTACAGGTGTGGGGCACCAGCCCAGTCTCAATCACCACCTCAGCGTGCCCCAGGGGCAAGGCCA
>NW_004524725.1:3292531-3293326 GCF_000260255.1 Octodon degus
GAGAGTCATAAATTCAAAGTTCAGTTAATAACTTACTTAGTTTTGTAGGTTTTCAGCTTCTCCAAGTGTAGAATAGAAAAGCAAAACAGAAAACATGTCATTAATAGATAGAATGAGATATAAATTGTAAAATACTTGTGTACAGTGGTCATTTCATACCTGTTGATTTCTTGGATAATTTTAATGTCTTGTTTAATGTTACAATATGACTTTTATACAAAAAAAATGTTTTCCAAGTGACATGAAGAGGAATTTTAATTATTGTGCAAGTTTGATGACCCCTGAAGTCGCCTATGAAATTGTTCACTTAACTTTGAGTTCACTATTGCTGTTCATTGATTCTTTATTTTACCAATGAATTTATGCTACTCTTCTAGTAATTCATAAGTATCCAATATGATATCAAATGTGGTAGCAATGTTAGATGATTAATGCAAAATTTCTTTCAAAATCTTGTCCATGGATTATTGAATATGTCTTTATAGCTACTGTAGTACATGCTTTTGTCCAGGTCACCCAAGTGTTCTTGATGTTCCCATGTATTGAATGAATGTCCTGCTGTGGAAGTGCCACAAGAGGTACACATGCATGGAACTACAAGCCCACACTTGCGGCAACTCTGGTGCATGGCTGAGTGCCCGTCCTCATACCCTGCTTACCAGCAAGCACAGCAGTGAGTTCTCTGGATCAGGAAGGAGTTCATTTCTTCCATGGGGAGAAGACACTCTCTCAGGCTTTCACAGAGAGCACATTGGCCAAGCAATGGCCGTGACTCATCCACATGGCTGACACTGA
>NW_004524725.1:3293426-3295275 GCF_000260255.1 Octodon degus
ATTATTTATGTATTTAGGACAGGGTCTACAGGGTCTCACTATGTAGATAGGACTCATAGTGATCCTCCTGTTTTTAGCCTCCCAAGTGCTAGGATTATAGGTGCGTGCCACCACACCCAGTCTCAGTCTTGGTCTCAGCACACCCCAGGTGTGGGGACAGCACAGCACTCTGGCGATAGAACCCCAGTCACTGTGCTCTGCCTAATTTGTGCTTTAATCTGCTGAGCTATCTTGCTGGCCCTTGACCAATCTTTTTAATACAATTAGATAGATATCAAAAATATTTTCACCATGAATCCTGCTGTGGAATTCTACATTTGCATACCAATTCATTGTCAAGAATGAAGGTCAAGTGCTAGGTGGCTGAATTATTCATCCAGGTCACAAAGTGAGAAATCGGGCACATCAGCATGTGTTCACATGCATGCGTATTACTAAACCACATTTCTAAACGGGTACCACAACTTACCGTGTGCTATCTCTGAAGTGAAACTTAGAATTACACTGCACCAAATAGGATAGCTTTTTAGCATGACAGCTAATTTAGTAAAACGCAAAATTAAAACTATTAATACTCTGGTTTCTCTTCAGATTTATACAATCTGAAGAGAAACCAGAGTATTAATAGTTAATTCAGGTTTTACTTTTTTCCCACAATTTCAAGTAATTGAATGCCATGTCTTTTACTTAATATTTTGTTATTACTTATGTAATAAAATATTAATTGATACAGTTACAAAAGTAAGTTTCTTGCCCATCCAAGTATCTCAATGTCACTCAAGATATAAATAGCTAAACATCTCTTCATTGGCCTCATCATTACTAAGACAAAAGTCTGTAAAATGATTGTCCTTTTTTCTCAATCAGGCTTGAAACTGTCTGGGAACTTTAGGAGTTAATACAATATAACAAAAGGTACAATAAATTCTAAAGGTGCTTGAGATTAACTTCTAATCACTTTCCTTTCTCATAAACACTGATAAATCAGGAAAAATAAAGTGTTTCCTATTTCCACTCATAAAATCACAAAATGTCTTTTAAATATTTCTTCCATACTATTATGCTTCTGACTACCTGCTAAATTATTTAATCTTTCTTACTTCCTTTCTAATGCACTTCTTTTTTGTCTAGGTAAAAGTGTTGATATTATATATTAAAAATTTATGACCTGGTTAATTGCCTTCAGCCCAATGAAAAAAACCTGCCAAGTGAAAGGTAAATTTCAAAAATTCAATAATATAAACTTTCCAACATTTTAGTCTAAAAAGTTCTGGGTTTTATTCCAAGCAAAACAGTAAGAAAATGAAGAAAAATGATAGTTAAAGAAATATTGAAGTGATAAGGGATAAAATTAGCATTTGCAGATGAGATTCAAGAGAACTGATGAAATAACTCCAATTTAATTCATTAACTTGAGGTGAAAGAAATCTCATGCAACAATAAATGATATTTAAACAAGACTTCTTGGCCATTTTCCACCTTGATTGCCAGCTGCCTCCAGGAAGGTCGAGCTGTGCAGCTTCAGCGGGTATAAGATCGACTTGGGACACAGGAGGCACTATGCCAGGATCAACGGGAAGGTCTTCCAGTTTCTGAATGCAAAATGCGAGTCTGCATTCCTTTCCAAGAGAAATCCTCGGCAAATAAACTGCACTGTGCTCTACAGAAGAAAGCACAAAAAGGGACAGTGGGAAGAAATTCAAAAGAAAAGAACGCGACGAGCAGTCAAATTTCAGAGGGCCATCACTGGTGCATCTTTTGCTGACATAATGGAGAGGAGGAATCAGAAAAGAGAAGTTAGAAAGGCCCAAAGAGAACAACATACCAGGGCTGTCAAGAAAGCAAAAAC
>NW_004524725.1:3301153-3303311 GCF_000260255.1 Octodon degus
AAAAAACCCCAAAGCTATAGCTTGATATCAAAATATCCAAATACAACTTCACATTGTTTTGATTTTCTAAATAGATATAGACTATTCAAGAAGGCATACTGATTCATCAAAAAAGGTTTCAGAATCAGAGGAACTTTCAGCCCTCGCTTTCTAATTACAGACATTCTCCCACTAGTGAAAAACGTGAACCATCCTCTAAAGAAGGTTCTCTGGTCTTAGCAAAATTTTACCAAGGAAACTGGAAGTAATACATTGTTCAATGTTTTCCACTCTGTCCAAAAATTATGATTTTCTATCAAAAGATTCAAACTGCATTTGAGGGTTTCCCAAAGATTCTGTGATACTATCATTCAAGTAATTAATCACCATTTAGTTCACCAGCAAAGCATGGACTGATCAGGGCCTGTGAGATTGCTCAGCAGACTAAGCACCTGCTTGGGCAAGCACAGGGACCAGGGTGCAGTCCTCAGTCCTGCATGCTGTGCCAGCCCACACCCAGGTGCGCTGAGCCAGCCACCAAGACCGGGCATGGCGGCATGCACCTGTAATCCCATCAGCGGAGGCTGAAAACAGGAGGGTCCCTATGAGTCTGGGATGCAGAGGGAGACCCTGCACCAAATGCATAAAAAAAGAAAAAGAAAGAAAAAATGGACTGATCTATGTCTAGAGTTTTAGTGAATCTAAATACTTTTGTATTTCTCTGGTGTGAAATACTTATTGGTATTGCAATCGACTGATAATCACATAATGAAACTTTATTTTTCCTATTAAAGGTCAATATTCACAAATACACTTCATACAGTCTCAGTTCGGATTTCTAGCCTGTTAAATAATTGTACAATAAATATTTTATAAATCATTTATCACCCTAAGTACTAAGTTCTTATATAAATTTTTAATACATACTAAACATTGTATATTATTATTTTCTTTAAGAAGATTTAAGTTGGATGGTAGTGAAACATCTGAGTCTTCTTTAGTTCCTAAATTGTATAATAATGCTTAGAGTAAAATCATGCACAACATTAATTTGGTAAATGCATAGAACATCTGAAATATGTTTTTGAAGGATAAAGCCAAAACCTGAATGTCAAAAACAGCTTATGAAATAACTAAAAAATTGATTAAATTTTCTTTCTCAATAAATATTGATTCAATATATGGAACTATACAATGATATTTTTTGTTTTGTCTGGAGAAAGGACTTACAATTCCTTTTAATGATATTAGGTTGCCAGGATTTCTAAAAATAATCTTTTTAAATTACTCATTGTTTGCAGAATTTTATTATAAGTTACAGCATCACTATCATAAAGAGCATGTGTTCTGCTATTTCTTAAAGCCTTCATATGTACAATATAAAAGATTTAAGTACAAATTTTGTGTAGTACAAATTGTAAGATCTTACAAACATGCCAGAATTTCTACTGTTTATGAGTTTATAGAAATAAAAATCAACATAATTATTTCCATGTTTAATTTCATAAATATTTTCAATTTGAAAAGGATTTCCTTTAATTACACACAACTGTATAAAGTAATATGTTTGTGCTTTAGTTCAATGAAATAGTGAAGGCAGGCTTAGGATTCAGCAGTGAAATTACTTTTCAACAACTGTGCTTCTACTGTCTTGTCAAATTCCTACAGCTATTTAGGCTCCTAGCCCAAATTTCAGACCTTTACCCCTTGATTTCGGAACACTGTTATTTTGCTTGGATCCTGCTCCTTACCAAGTCTGAGAGCTTTTCTTCACTCTCCACACTCTTACTGGCTGCAGCTCTGCCATGAAACATGCTTCTGCTTTCAGCATTTTTGATGACACATGTTGGAAGGCCTTACTCTGCGCTCTAGACAAAGTGCTGTTGTGTCCTGACACAGATCAGACCTATTTCTTTGCATTCATTGGACTTACATAACAATTTCAATGCTTTTTGTGAGGCCTTGAATTCTTCTCCTCTAGGTGCTCAAGTTGCCAAGAAACTAGAGCTGTTCTTGCTGTTATTGGGACAAATTTTGAAATGTAAAGGAGGTTTTCTTTAATTCCGAGGAGGACAATTTCTCTTTCTCTCTCTCTCTCTCTCTCTGTTCTTGCTGTTATTGGGACAAATTTTGAAATGTAAAGGAGGTTTTCTTTAATTCCGAGGAGGACAATTTCTCT
>NW_004524725.1:3303411-3308412 GCF_000260255.1 Octodon degus
CAAGCATCTAAAAAGACTCAGCAATGGTTGCACCTATGCAGGAGATTGGAAGCCTGGGAAAGTGTCTGCTCTGAGAGTTGGTGGAAAACACTAAATTGGCAGATTAGATTTCCAAATAGAGATCTGTAATTTTAATTTGGGCTGGATTCTTACAGTGGAAATACTGAGTCTATGTGGTAATAGGTGAATATCAAATTAAGAATTTAAGACATAGACAAATTAAGTTGATTTCCTAGGAATGGGCTTGTGACTTGTTACAGTGTGCATGCTAAGTATGCACAAGGCCGAGGACTCTTCCTCTGCTGTCGGTGCCAAAACTAAGAATTCTGTTCTTCGGCACAATGCCTCCTAAGACCGATCCTTTGGTTGGCAAGGTGTTAAAGGGTGTAATAGACCTACAGTTGAATGCTGGCTTTATTCTGTTCATATATAGGATTCTGGTTACATGGCTACAAAATATGTTTGCACAGATTTAGTTCAGCTTGATTAAATAAGCTCTTCTATCATTTTTCTGTCCATGATATACCTGTTTGTTTTTGGGTTTGCCAGTGTGTATTAATTTTATTGTCAGTAATCTTTTAGCTATTAGCTCAGGTGAAGGCACATAACTAGTAGCTCTGTCAGTCTCCTCTCACTTCTTGAATACGTTGTACTTACTCCCGGAGTAACTTGTTGAATGAATGGATTGACAAGTATGTCAAACCTAAAAATATGCTGTTCAAGAGAAGTATATGTGTGATAAGGAACAGTGTAATTTGCTTAAAAACCAAAACATGCTTGTGATTCTAAAAAAATGACTTCTTGAATATCATATCAAAAGCATACAAGAAAGAAAGAAAAATAAACATCATCAAATTCTGTGACTCAAAAACAGTGAAGTGGCAACCAATGCAATGACAGAAAATTTTTACATTCTGATAAAAGATTAATAATTTGATTATATAAAGAATTCCTGTGAATTAACAGCAAAGAAACAATTTGCTCAAACATCAGAAAGAACAAATATTTCCATATTTAGAAATGACTAAAAGCACACAAAAAGACACTTAACATTAAACATTATTAATCATTAGGAAACTACAAATAAAAATCACATGATACTACTGCTTTACCTGTCAGAATGACTCAGAAAAGGAAAAAAATAAAAAATGAAAACCACCTTTATAAGCAATGGTAGGGCTAAGAGGATAACTTGGCGTTCCAAGCACTTGCCTGGCAAGTGGATTCAATCCATGGTACAGCATGCCTTGCTGGCCTCAGAACCACTGGTGCACTGGGCTGGCCCCTGAAACCGGGCTTGGTGTTACACGCCTTTAATCCCAGTGCTGGGGAGGCTGAGACAGGAAGATCGTTACTAGTCCCACGCTGCATAGTGAGACCCTGTACCAAATAAACTAAATAAATAAATAAAAGTATTTTTTTACAATGTAAATAAAAATGTGATGGTACAGATTTGAAGACATTGTAAGTCATGATACTTTTTGGTGGGAATGCAAAATGTTCCTATTAAGATGAAAAAATGGTACAGAGTTTCCTTAAAAAGAAGTAAGATGGAAGTACAGTGACACCTGGGTTCAAGAATTTATCTCATTTCATGATTCTAGGGAAGAGAGCTGCAGCCATGTTTGTCACCCAATGTGGAGTTTATGAGCAGAAGCATTCATGAACAGAGGTGCTGCTTACCATGTCCGGCGATTCTACCTCTTGGCATATGGCCAAAGATGTAAAATAAAAAGCTCAAATGTTTTATGCTAAGTGAAATGAACCAGTTACCAAAACACAACTCAGACATTTTACCTTAGACATATAAGATTCCTACAAACAGAAGCAGAGTAGTGGTTACTAGGGCCAAGAAAAAGGGAGAGATGAAGAGTTAGTTAGTGTTCAGTTGCAGAGCCTCACCCAGAAATGATGTAGTTGTACTCCAAAGTGGACATATTTTACACCATAGAGCTGGTCGAGAGGGTAATTTCTATGGGTACACATTTTAACACAATGAAAATAAAGTAGTAAATTCTTAATTTATCATCAATCATAATTTTTAAAAGATAATGCTAAAATAATTAAAATTTGCAACTAGCAGCAAGGATAAATAGTTTAGGGCAAGAGTACCAAGAAATTTGCAAGGCAAAAACAGAGCACAGGCCTTTAGCCTCAGGAGTGAGTTGCAGCCAACACTTGTAGGAAGGAAAACAAAACATAACTGAAGACAAAAATAGGTTACGTATAAGTATGGAGGAAATTAATTTAACTTCATAGAATTATATAAATTTGATGTTCTTCTTTCCGCAAAATAGAATTCACCAATTCTTTCCTTAAGGAAGTCAATCTATTCTATTCATTTACAGATTTTAGTTCAAGTTCTAAGAATTCCATAAAATTTGCATCAGAATTTCTTTTTTTAGTTCACAGTCAGAAGTAGTACCAACACAATTATCTGATCACCTTCCCTACCTGTTCTACCACATCCACACTTAGACAATTTTGCCTTGGGCCACCAGAAAATAATTTCTAAATAAGAATGCCGTACAAACCATGGAAAATACCCCTTTTCCCCCTCTTCTGTGAATCCACTGATGCCTTATATCTTCCTCTCCAGGTTGCATGACTTCCACATAGCTTTTATTAAGTTATCTAAAGAATTGTCCTTGATTTTGACAACACTCAGGCCAATATAAAAATGATACCTGCTTAAATTGTCCTCTCAGCCCCCTCACCCAAATACCAAAGACCCTGTTATCCTAGTTCCGCAATTGTACTGAGATATCCTGTGATGCTCTGTAGTGTATTAGTCCCAAAACAAGAAGCAAGCTATAGCCCCTGGGTTTGTACCACTGTGTTCCTGGGTAGTCGAAGAATGTCTCTTTTGTTCACAAATAGTTGAGTGTGCAAATTCCTTCCTCCTGTCCCTGTAATATCAAAATGTTCAATCATCTAATTTCCTAACATTACTTGGAGGTATATATTAATGTCACTTTGCAACTAGCCCACATCTCTTTTAAAGTCTGTTGTACTTTGCCAAGAAGCAGTCCCCCACCTGCCCCATGGCCGAAGGTGCTGCTGGCAATGGAGATTTGTGCAATGTTCGGAAGCCAAAGAAACAACATGCTATTAAAATGCAAATAGAGGGCTGGGGAAATAGCTCAGCACAATAAAATGCAAATAGATACTTAGAAAATAAGAGATTGAGTTCAGCTTCTTGGGGAGCACCCCAGAGCCCTGATACCTGCTGAGCTCTTGCCATCTGAAGTGTTCAGTGAAACCTCTACCAGAGACTTGAAAAGGCCGGCAGTTCCCAATTCAGTGCTTCAGCCCGAGATGCCTTGTGCCTCCCTCTTTGCCTCATCAGCGTGTCTGCTTGACTTCCCAACACCCCGTGCTGGCATCCAGGGTCTTCCTTTTAAAACTAGATTACAGAGTGCCTTTGCTTTGATGACCAAATAAAGATTGATAGAGTTGAAAAAGCAGGTAAACACACTGTAGCACTCCCTTGCTATGAAATACTTAGGGAGCTCAGTAAACCTGAAATTCTAGCTTAAAAAAAAAAATAGGAGAGCCCAAACATTAGTATCCTACTACAGAAATATTTATAAAGTTGTTAGCGGTAGGTGCAGTCAGATAGACTATTGGCAGGAGGAGTGTAACGGATGTAGACTGTTGTCATTTTTAGACTTCTGAATCATTTTTATTTTGTTAAATTTAATATTTCCTTAGAAATACAAACATTTAAAAAACAAGAAAAGTAAACAAGGCTAGCAATGCTTGACCCTATTACTATAATTCCAATTACTTGTATCTCCTCAACAATAACTTCTGGAAATTATATTCAAGATACCTTATATTTTTATAATTGATCATATGTGTTTCTCCCATGGAAAATGTCAGTGCTATCATATCACTGTCTTAATGTACAATCTAATGTGACACTTTGACATTAACATTCATACACATTTTAATGTTACCAAAGTCTGGATGACAAATTTGTCCATTATTTTAAATTCCTCACTCTTACATTTGTTTACTGGTTCTCTCTATTCATCTTAACTTCTCAGACCAGCAAAAACAAAAACAACCAAATTCTCTATTTCTTTGCTTTACTTCCTTGAAAACTTAAGCCCTCAGTTACTATTTCAACATGATTCCTCCAGTATTTGAAAAGGAAAAATGATCTCTCTTAGGCAATCTAACTTTGAGGCTGTTGGTATTTGGAGTTAATGAATACATCCACAGTGTGTCTCTTTGTATTTAACACCCAAGTTTTTCTGTAAAATTTCCCTTTCGTTGTGTGTAACACAACTTGAGATGTGTTTTCCTATTGTCGTAGTCATCTTCCCATCTCTGGGGCAAAAATGCACAAAACTCACAACTTAAAGGTGTGAAGTTTTATTTTGCCTCACATTTCAGTAGGTTCACTCCATGACCAGCTGACTCTGTAGCAGAAATGGCATGAGAAATGGTCCAGTGGAAGAAAGCTGTTCACATCAAGGTAGCCAGAAAGTGGGGATGGTTGGGAGCAGCCTGGGAAGGAATATGCACTTGATATCACATCCTCAGCGACACTCTCTGATGGGGCTCCACCCATCAGCACACTTAGTTTCTGTATTCATTGATAGATGATCTACCGATATGAGTGTAGCATCCTCATGACCCAATCACCACGGGAGGATTTGGGGAGATATTGGCACTATAAACCACAATAGTTCCTCAATTTGATCATGAAATTCTGTTATTTCTTTTTGTGAATATTTCTGTGATTTTCTGAAAAATAAAAATCCAAGTCAGGGCCAGCCAAATAGCTCCGCAGATTAAAATGCCTGCAAGCAGGTACAGGGGCCTGGGGTTTGATCCCTGAGCCTGCCGTGCTGGTCTCATCCCCAGGGTGTACTGAGCCATCAGTCGAGACCGGGCATGGTAGCGTACACCAGTAATCCTAGCTCTTGGGAGGCTGTCAATAGGAGGATTACTACAAGTCCAATCTAGTAGAGAGACGCTGAGCACTCT
>NW_004524725.1:3314201-3338740 GCF_000260255.1 Octodon degus
ATTAAAATTTGCGTGTATAAAGGCTGTATATGTAAGAATGTGCTACTGTCTCAGAATATTCTGTCTAGCATATAAATTTCACTGCATATTGGTGTGGCCCAGCCCCTACCAAATCCCTTGTAAGCTGATTTACACTTACAGAGAGTACATTTATTTTCTTGGCTTAACAGTTTTAACTGTCTGCTTCTGGTGATAGATATGGATGATCTTCATTCAAGTAATTAAACAAATGAAAACTTCCTTCTGTGTCATTAATTGATCTTCCACACTAAAATAAAACTAAAATTAATCTTTTTGATTAAATGATTGGATGCTTAAGGAGGCTAAATAGCTACTATAAAGACAGTTGTTGCTATAATGACAACAATAGTTTCTGCTACTTTACAAACATATTTCCATAAGTAGTAAGACGTATACCATTAATTAAAATCTAAAAGGAGAATTTACTCTAGCATCTTATAATGGACTGACCAATAAATAAAAAGAGACAAAAACAACACCATCCTGAAAAAAATCACCAGTAAGGCATAAACATTCCTAAAACAGTGAATGCTATCTTTTATAAAATGTTTGCCTTCTTAATACATGAAACAATTACAGATATAGATGAGTGTGTGTGTGTGTGTGTGTGTGTGTGTGTAAGGCAGGTACTCATGGTGAAATCCTTCTGATTACCTTTGATTTCCAACTACAGTGACTGTTTTGAGGTTTGATACTGCTTAGATGACTTTTTATTTCTCTATATTGTTCCTGATGTCTTTTCCACAGGTTCTTAATCACTAAGTAAACTATCATTTACTAGGCTCTGAAAACAGTACTAGAGTGAGTCATTTAACTTTAAAATCAAGTTCAGCATGACATCCATAGATCTCATGGGTGTGGAGAATGTGTATGTTTATGTGTCCATGATCGTGAGAGTGAACACGTGTGTGCCTGGATGCATGTGCATAATGGGTCAACAGTTTTCTCCATTCATTTTCTCAAACACCACCCATCACTCTCCCACTGGTAACAATAGCGGCCCATCACAGCTTTGTGTCTCCTACTGTGCCTCAGATAGCCCATTATAGCTTATTTTCAGAGTTACTTTCTAAGGGAACGGATATTGTCTATTTTTTTCTAGATAGTGCTTCCCTTCCAAAATAATGATTGCATTCTCACTAGATACTAGGCCCTGTAGTAAGCACTAAGTTACAAAACTGATGAACATTCAAACATACCTACATTTCTGCTCTACTACACATTGTAGTTAGAAGACACATGCAGTGAAAGAAGTCAAGATCAATAATACAGCCAATATTTTAGAGTGATTAGGGGAATATGACAATGTAAGAGTGGTAAGGGAGGATACATATGAAAAATGTTGTTTTGATGTTACATAGGATAGTTAGGTTTCAGTTCAAAGACAAGGTAACTTTTGAGAAAGACATTTTTTCAGGGCAAAGAAGCCAGAAAGCAATGACATGGTGCCTATGCAATATTTGAAGACCACTCTGGAAGCCCACATGTCTGCAATGGCTTGAACAAAGGGGAGGGTTGAAAGGCAGGACATGGGTGATGGAAGAAGTGGTGCCCTTATGACCTACCTGTACATCTGAATACAAGACCTTACCTGAAATACTTCTAAGTATAAATACTTCTATAATCACCATGGTAACTGTATAAAACACTTTGTGTTAGAGTGTATATTAGTCTGTTTTCTACTTCCAATAATACAATGTCACAGACTGGGTGCATTTTACTGAAAAGAGGTTTAATTTTTCCATAGTTCAACAGGTGAAAGAGTCAGGGATACATATATTTGTGATCTTCCTTCTGAATAGCATCAGATAACAAGACACAAGGCAAATTGTATGGCTACATGACTCTTCTGGTCACTTTTTGTCTTCCTACAAAGACACCAGTCTTTAATAATAGGCTGTCTACCTTACTGCGTCCTAATGGCCTTGCAAAGGCTTCACATCTAAATGTCATAGCAGGATGAAGTTTTCGCCCTGGTAATAATACACCATAAGGAAGAAATCCCACACAAGAAACTTTGGGGCACTCAAACAAGCCAGTCAGGTCATGAGCCAAATATGAAGGCAGAGAGATCAGCCATGCTGATTAGTGAGATAGTTCAGAACAAATTATATGGTAGCTTGATGAGAATAAATGGCAACTTTATGCTGTTTATTTACATCCAGGTTGGCCTTACTTGTAGTAGACACCTGTTTCCTATGTGCTTCAATGTGCTCCACTGTGACCCATTATCTTTTGCCCTGCAAGTGTAAGTTTCTTTCTTGATGTACGGAAAGATATCAAAGGTAATGTCTTGAGGCAAAGTACCATGAATTAAATAACTGACTTTAGTTTTTTCCAAAATTCAGACACTGGCCATAAAAGGCTTTGCTTAGGGTTAGAATCATCAGTGCCTGGACAGCTCTATGCGGAACAAAGAGAATGAGAATTTTTACAATGGAGGCATAAATAAAGGCAGAAACGAAACAAGGCCTTGCTATGGGAGAAACAAATCAACAAAGTTGCCAATAGCTAATTTTTTAAATTGATTTTTAAGCACATGAGGGTAGTTTTCTCAGAAACAGCAGGAATGTGTTAAATTTTCATTGTTTTATGGAGCATTAATACATGAAAGTCATTTCTTTCATTTATATATTAATTAACTTTGATAGAGAAGATAATATTTCTGTAATCCAAGCCCAAATCCTGCTGTCAGTAATTCTAGAGGAGATCATTCTTAAGAGAACTTGGAAGCAGTTGCAAATGCTGAGGAAATCATGGAAGAGCACAGACTCACAAACTTCAGCGAAGTTATTTAAACTGGACCAAAAATGTATTCACAAATTTTATTTTAGTTGATGTCAGATTATAAACTAGTATAAATGTCATGTAGATCAAAATATTTCTATAAAAATTTAAATGTATTTTCTTGCTCTGTCTTCTTTGAAAAATGATGGTGAATAATTCCTAGCTGATTCTTCCAAACTATTCTAACTGTGATTGTCTTCCATACAATGATGCTAATTACTTGTTTACTAAGAGAGCATGAAATTCAAATGCAAAGGAAAGTGAGGCCTGCATACTTGCCCAGTGTGGATGTTGCTCTATCCTTGTGTCTTCTGCCTTTGGATAGCAAAAGGGGCACTATTTTTAACCTATGTCTGTGACTGGTCAAGTACAAAGTCAGTATTCAGCACCCAAAGGAGAGGTGCTAGGATACAATGCCTCATATAAAATAAAATGATGCATAAATATATCAAGGACAGACGTGCACTATTCCAGAAAATGCTGTTGGAGGATATTGACAAACGCAAGCTTATATAGTACTCAGACTCTTCTGATTAATCATTCTTCGTCACTAGCATGTTTAAGGATTGCAGATTGGTAATGAAAGGAATAGCTTCAGTTTTGATAGAAGTGACTTTAAAATCACAGAGTAATAAAAACACAGACTTGATACTATTTACATGATGATAAATCGGACCTCATTTTTCTAGTTATGTAACTTTCTTTTCTTTTTTTTTTTTTTTACCAGGAATTGAACTCAGGACCTTGCATTTGCCAGGGAGCTGCTGTGTCACTGACCTATATCCCCAACCCTATATGTAACTTTTAAATACAAACTTATAATCACATGGTATCTGTTAATAAATTTGAAGGATCCCTTCTGTGCATCACTCATCCACGTGCACAAGATTTGTCTCCTGTCACTGTCCTATACATATTGTGTTAAGCCCATTTTCCTTTCACATATAATTTTATTACAAGTATACTGACCTCTTGTTACTTCTTCATTATTGATGACTACTCAGCTTGTCTATATATTCCCAATCTGGCTTCATTTCATCAAGTCTATATTGGTATTTTTTAATCACTAAATTCATTGGATTCTCTTTACTCCAAGTCCATAAATGTTTTTTATCTTGATTTTCCTAAAGTTCTTACTAGACTCTTCCATTACCAAACATTCTCTACTTTTTGACAAGTGTTCATGAATTTTTTGAAAGCCCTTGTGTTGGTACTTCCATTATAGTAATTAACTGTAAGATTTTGCTTTATATTATTTTATTCTTCTTTCCTTCTATGTCAAGCAAGGAATGTTGTACTGAAATCTCCGTGAGGAAGGTTCTTCTCTGTCACCTTCACATCCATCCCAAGTGAATTCCAGATTAGTTTTCTAATTCCTCTGAGAAAACGAAGGTAAGGTCAGTAAGGGGAAATAAAAGAACCTAAGATATCTTATGTCCCTGCACCATTTCTCCATGAAAAAATTTAATTATTATGTGCAGTAAAAGCATACATGTAAACACAAAATCTAGGATTATAAAGAAATATTTTAAAATCAAAATTTCAGTAAATAAAACTCCATTCCTCTGTCATGAAAGCCAATGTGTTCAACTTCTGTCTTATGAGATGTGTAGATTGTCCCATTACCTACCAAGCCACTTTTCTAATAGTAAATGTGTTTGTCCTCACTAAATAATCCTTTACTTAAAAATTTGAACTATATTGAACAAAACTTCCTGAATATCATCATCAGTCCACCCAGAAAACTATCTTTTTCATTGACCATGAGATGAAGCCAGTTCATAAAGTTTTAGAAATCTTAAATAGATGCTAATATTAATCTCCATTTTGTAAATCCCTTTGCCATTTTTTCTTTTAAGAAAAAATTGAAACAAAATTTCATAATAAAATAGTAACTCTGAGGCACTACTTTGAACATAATGATTCAGTATACTTTATTCTAACTCTTTATCTCTTTTCTGAAAACTTTTTCCATGGGGCTGCTGTTTTGAATCTTTACTTCATTAGACATCTATGATATTCTAATTATTAGAATAATTCTAAGGGTTTTTTTTTGCTATAATATGTCAGTTTTATTTCTAAAAGACCCATGTTACTGACCATCATTATATAAGTCTATTTTTATAATTTAGAGAAAAAATGTGCTAAGGAGTTTCTATGTAATTTCTAACTAGTAACCCCTGAAGAGTTTGAATGATAGAGATTTTTCTTGCACATGTAACTATTTTGATAAGATCATTAAGTTTAGCAGCTCATGTACACTCTAGGGAGACAATTATTTTGCTAGAATGAGCGTATTAATAAGATATTTAGGATATGTTCTTGGGGGTCATTATGTCCCCAAAGATCATGCTTTAGAAACTGTGTCCTGTTCTACTAATTATCAAATGTCTACTTGTAATATATGCCCGGATCTTTCAGAGTGACAAAACCAAATTATTCAATGTAATGTGGAAAAGAAAATAGGCCTATAAGAGGATAAAGAAAGAAAAGATGAATGTGTAATAAGGAAAAAGAACTTTAAAGGTAAAAAAGATATGTTAAGTGGAAATACCACGAATATATTTCCAATTAAAACATGCATTAATTTCCTCCCAGTCACTATGTTTTCTATCCTTACAAACAAATTATTGCTACCATAAAAACACTATTCTCTAACCATTTTATCTTATTATATCCAATTAACTCTATGTATACTTGTAAGATGCAAGAGAAATGTGTCATAAAAATGCATTCAAATTTAACCACAAATATAGCTTTTTCCACCCTAAGTCTATAATCAATGATCCTATAGTTTATTAATTGCACAGTTCAATAAATTTTGTATTTTATTATAAAATTATAGTGATTGTAACTTCATTCTTTTTCATGAGTCTTTTTTTTTTTACCTTTTTATGTGTTTTTTTTTTTTTTCAGGGGATTGAACTCAGGCCCTTGCACTTGCCAGGGAAGTGATTATTCCACTGAGCCATCTCCCCGGCACTTTTTCATGAATCTTACAACTTCCCAACTTGTTTTATCTTTACTAAATCTAAAATAGCCATTTACATATTGTGTGCTGGCAGTTAAAAAAAATTAAATATGACAGAAATATATTTTGAGCTTCTTGTTCACCCTCTATATTCATTCTGTTATATTACTTCTTCTTTTGGAAACCATAAAATAATTCAGAATATTGCAAGCCCTTGGAATCATCTTGTGCATAAAATCAAATCTGCTAAATGCACTGAGAAATTCCCAATGAATCTTTGATATTAGTAAGAAATAAAGTAGCCTGAAGTCAACTGCTACTTACTTAGAATTTGTGAATTATTACAAGTGTTAATGTATAAGAATAAACTATTTGGAGAGTGTAGTATTTTCTGTACATATGTTTTCTCTTTCTAGTAAATATAACTTTTACTTAATTTTTTCATAGACTAACTCTATCACAAATGACTATTCTATTGCTTTTATAAATAACAGTTGGGGCTGGGGAGATAGCTCAGTAGAATAAGTGCTTGCCTGGAAAGCATAAGGGCCTGAGTTCAAACCCCAGTACCACACACACACACACACACACACACACACACACACACACAATCTGTTGGCCTAAAAACCCTTAAAATTGTTCTAAAGATGTTAGTTTTGGATATTCCATTACTAACTACTAAATTTGCAAACCTTGCGTTCTGAAATATGCTTTTTTTTAGGAACTGGGGATTGAACTCAGGCCCTTGCGCTTGCCAGACAAGTGCTTATTCTACTAAGCTATCTCCCCAGCCCCTGAAAAATGTATTTTCAAATTCGAAATCTAGTATTCTCAGCCAAAGACTGCAAGCCAAGTAAAATCATCACTAACACAGATTCTGCCTTATTCATAGCAATACCTGAATATATCTTGTGACTATGGATTCATCAGAATATGGTATGCTATTGGGTGACAATACTTATTTTTGTTTTTCTAATTAAAGGAAGTCTATGTTTTATAGCATTGCATTTTACATGAATAGCGTTCCTCTCCCCACCTTTCCTATTTCTCCTTAATAATTGAATATTACAATTCCATTTCAATACATGGAAAGATCATAAAGTAAATGCTTTTATGTCTGAGAAAGTGAATAAAATATCTTGATGTGCCTAGGAATAATTATATTTCTTCATCTTTTAGAAAGGTTCTTAATGTGGCTCTAAATCTAAATGAGTTATAGTTTTTTTTTGTTTGTTTGTCTGATTATTTTATAGGATAGAGAAAAGATACTGGTTATAATACCCCTATGTGAGTTTCAAGGTTCAGCCCTCTCTGAAGTTAAAAGTTAACAACCACAGCTTTTAGCAGTTTGCTACCCTTTGCAAACCACATTTCTAGTGCATCCATCTTCCTGATTTATACATAGTAAATATTACCATCTTTGTGAAACAGAAGGCTATGTACGTGCATCCTAAACACTGGTGACCTTTTCATATGCACATTGGCTAAACTATTTAATATAGCATATTACTATTAGTATTTATATATATTATATAACTATTTCATATAATATATATAATATATATATATATATATACACATTACATATATATTCACTTATGTATTTGGCACAGGGTCTCACTAAGCAGCTCAGACTCATACTGATCCTCCTGCTAACAGCCTCCTCAGCACTGGGATTACACACCTGGACTCTGTCATTGGCTCAGCACGCCCCAGGGGTGGGGCCAGCACAGAATGCAGTACCAGGGAAAATGTATTATTTTTGATGAAGACACGAGGCAGGCTGAGGAAGGAAGAGGGGCATTCAGCACCAGTGAGGACAGTGCATGAATTCCAGTACATCACCAATACCACACGAGGAATCTTCCACAGGTTGTTACTTCCATAGGTTGAGCCCCTCCTTTAACAAAAGCATTGATCCTTCACAGAACTTGGTGTGTGGTGACAACTTAAATGCTTTTTCTTCAAAGTCCTTCAACGATTACCAGCAATGAATGCAAAGTGAAAGTAAGGAGTCATGCAGCTAAATTCTACCACTAAAAATAAAGTGTACAAAGAGAAAATAATGAATTTTTTGTTGTAATGAAATGCCTCACTCCCCTCCCCTTGTTTAGCTATTCATTCATTTCTTTTTCTGTTGGGTTTTGAGTTTGTAGGCTTTATTCCCTGTCTCAACTTGTAATGAGCTCAACTAGTTCTTAACAACTTAAGTTTAATATAATGCAGATCAGGCTTGTAAAAGCTTTACATTTTCCTACTGACCAAAGAAATTATGATTTGTATCCTATTTTTAAAAAAATGAAAAGGTTTTTCAACTTTAACAGTGATACTATTACCTGAAACTTACTAATACTGTGAAGAAGCAATAATTTAGGGAGTTTAATTTAAATGGTTGGCCTTTAGAATTTGATTCTCTTATTCAATATCTATAAATGAAGCCAGAAATTTTATAGTAGAAGTGATAATACAATTATTTCCCTATGAAAGTCAGCTACAAGTGAATCTGCCATGTTTTGTCTGCTTGGTGTCTCATATGTGTTGTGAAGACATTTTAAGGAACGGTTTAAAATTTCTTTCATATATATAGACTATGAAATAAACATTTAATGTGAAATGTTAATAAGTCTAACTTAAAATGAAAATCAGAACACTGTTAGATGAGAAACATAAATTATTTAAAGGAAAAATATATTAATAAAAAGGAAAACGTTATCAAGAAAATAATCAGAAAAAAGAACACGAGGAAAAGTAAAAAAGCAATTTGAAAATAAAGGTATTCTAGAAAACAATATGTAGACTTTAAAAAATGTATTTAGTACAGGGTGCACAGGGTCTCACTATACAGATCAGACTTGAAGTGATCCTCCTGTTTTCCGCCTCCCAAACCCTGGGATTACAGGAGTGTGCCAGAACACTCAGTCTCAGTTGTCTCAGTGTGTCCAGGACCAGGGCCAGCACAGCACACCAGGGATCGATCCCTGGTCCCTGAGCCTGCCTAATAGGTGCTTTAATCCCCTGAGCTATCTGGCCAGCATGATAATTTGTTTCATAAATGCAGAATTTTATTAAAATGGTGAAGTCATATAAAAGAAACAATAAAAGGGACTGAAAATTAGGATAAAGTATCTTTCACAATTTTTTTTAATTTTTTATTTTATTTTATTTATTTGAGAGAGAGAGAGAGAGAGAGAGAGAGAGAGAGAGAGAGGGGCGTGTGTGTGTGGCCAGCTCAGCCCACCAGGGGGCGGGACTGGCTGGCATGTGGTGCTGGGGGATTGAACCGCGGTCCCTGATGCTTTGCCAAGCTTGTTCCAAGTAGGTGCTTTAGAGCACTGAGCCATCTCTCCAGCCCCTCTTTCACAATTTTTAACCAGTGGATCAAGATGTAATTCTGGCTTTAATTTACTTCATTGAAATAATTCAAGGTTCTGTGTTAACATATCCTTTATGGTGAACAACAGGAATGATAACATTGAATGATTTGGCTTATTTTGATTCTAAAAAATTTCTAAATTCATCCTTCAAAGTATATGTGGTCTTTGTTCTCTATAAATGGAGAGTAAGGACTCCCCCCTTTGCAGTCTAGTTTATCTGTGCTTTCTATTGAAATTCTAAAAGAAATAGCTTAAGAAAAATAATCATATTTTCTTAAGGAAAAGAGAAATGTTTTGCATACATTCTGGTTTACATATTCCATAGAAGGAAAAATATTTTTATTGACATTGGTATTGAACCTAAAGTACTTTTATGCAGTGCTAAACAAGACAATAACAGTGATCATGGCTCCGTGACACTGGAACATTTGTAGCGTGTTTACTGAACTTCTGAAGAACACATTTCACACACTATTTTAACTATAAACATCTAAATTGTTAGCATTGGTATTTTCCCAATATATCATTCATTTCTATACTAAATAATTTCATATATAAGTGTTTTCTTTATATGAATGGTAGAATCATGATTTATTTAATCTTTGCTTACCTAAAAATGTGTACTTCATTTTAATAATATAATAATTGATGAATATAAGAAAAATAATGCACACAGAGATTATAGAAAATGTATTCTACTGGAATCTTTCTATGTGAAGTGATTTGAAAACCATCTTGCAAAAAAGTGAATTGTTTAACAAGAGTATGTGTTAAGATTTTAAAACTCTCTGAGTGGGATTCAGAAGGAAGAAATAAAATGAAAATTTATCATTTTTTAGGACATGGAGATTATTATATGCTTTATTTTTATCCTTATGCAAAATGCTTATTTATAAATATCATAGATGATATCATTATTCTGAACTCTGAATATGGAGAAGTTAATATTCACCAGGCCTTAAAAGCTTTTGAAAATATGTTCATTCAACTTTGGAGGCACTTCTGCAGAATACATTCCAAGTTGATTTCATTTTTCTTAGGTTTATATTCACTCACCTCAATCAAAATGATCCCTACCTTTCCCTGAGAATTCACGCTTATCTGAAGTGACTTATGCCCTCCTTTCTATTTTCCTACCCTTTCTGCCTACTCTCTACCCTCAGGCCAAAAAGCACTCCCATCACTGCTGAAAGCCCATTTTCCACTTATTTTTCATTTATATCTTCTCCTGATTTCTGTACACCAGAGTTTACATTTTTCTTGTAACTTCTGATTAGGTCAACCAAGTAAACAAAGACAACTTATTACTCAGCTCCTGTCTAGATTCAAACTATACCTCCTCTTAAATGACCAACGTTAAGACTGAATATGTTCTAGTCATTATCTCTTTTTAATTTGCTGCCTTTGCCTCTCCTTCCTTTATTCCCCCAAATTTCTTTCTTATAATCATGAAGAAATCAGAGACTCATAACTCAAGGTACCTTCAAACCTACATGCATGTTGAGTACTTTAGGTAGGCTCTGGCTCTTGCTGTCCTTTATTAAATATCAGAGCTGTGTTTTAGTTCTTCTCTAATTTCTTTGTTTTTGAATGAATACCCTGCATAGATTCCCACTTGTCCTCTTGCTGCTTGCATGCAGATATCTTTCACTGTTTTAATACACTTCCCCCTCCTGTATTGTAAGTAGTTACTCCTTCCACTGGCTTCCACTACTATGTCCTGCTCTTAGCAGAAACCCAAATAAAGATGTCCTCTGCTTTTGGACTAGAACCTGAAGAACTGCAAACCCAAAAATCTTTTTCTCTTCAAAGGTTAATTTCCTTAAGGACTTTTTATGCTGATAGAAATCTATCTCATACTATAACATTGGATATCTATCACTACTCACTCTGTAAGTTAACCCAGAAATATACCGTACTGTCTTCAAAGCAGGGAGAAGAACATAGACTCACAGGTTCATAGTATATGACATTAGTCGCAACCCAGCCAACAGAGTGATCCACATGATTTCATAAGACCTCACTAGCTCTCAAGTTTCATCAGAGAGAAGCAGAAAGATTGTCTAGGAAGGGTGAATTCCAAAGATGCATTAGGCCTGGGTCTTAGCTGAAAATAATCTAAGCTAATGGAAGACAACTCTTTGTGTTAGATACAGACATTTATTGAAAAACAAAGCAAACATTTTCTTTGTCTCAGACACAAACTATTTAGTTTCCAAAGCTGTTTTCCCCACAGATGCCTTTGAACAGGTAGTATAGAAGAAGGAAAGAATCCACATCCAGCTTACAAGAAATGCTCATATCAGAGGCATAGAGAATCATTCCCCAACAGTGTACTACCATTCGACAAAAATTGTCGCGCGCAGCCTTGCCAGCAAGGAAGACACGACCACTGGTTGTGTCTGCGCAGCCTTTTATTGCCCTGTTATATTTTTCTTTTCTTCTCTCCGAGGCCCCTGCTCTTAGCTTATAAGTCTCAGGGCTTCCAATCATGGGGTGCCACGTATGCACTGTCCATTGGTCCAGGTATGCGGAAGCAATGCATTAGCCCAAGCCTTGGCCTTATATGGAGTTGTTTATTACTAGGAGCGCTCACCCCCTGAGAGGGTGGAAGGTGGAAACCGGCGCCATCCTAGGGCGCGGCTACACGCAGCTCCCTACAGTTCCCCCTTTTAGTTTTTGCAACAGGCAAGAACAGAGGCCCAATCCCCGTTGTGCTAGAGGCTATGCTGACGCTTGCCCAGGCTTTTATACCCAGGGAGCATCAGCAGCGCCCGATGTCCTTTGCACGGGGGTGGGAGGAGCGGCATCTACCCACATGCAATCAGGCATGCTCTCCATGGATTTTGAGTTGGCCGCTCTGGTCTCCAAGTGTAGTGCTTTGCCTCGCATCCTGTGCTCTAACTATTTGTGTAGGGTGGCCAGCCATACACCAGGGGACTGTCCTATCTCCATGGCCGCGAATGCTTGGACCAGCATGGCAAACGTGGTGATGCTGGCGAGACCTAATGTGACAAATACACCAGAGGCAAACCACAGATATCAGCACCATCAGACCAGCTAGAGCTCCCATGCCCGCCCACTCTTTTAGGTGGTTTATGGCGACGGACATCCAGGAGGCCAATCCTTTTGCCAGCCCGATGTCTATTTGTGTTGAGTTCACCTTCACGATGGTGACCCTTAGTTTATTCATGAGGCCATCGAATTCTCTAGACCAATTACCTAAAAGATAACTGGACAGTTGCTTAGACAAATTCGCTGCATGGGTAAAATTTTGGTATTGTATGCTGGTTACACACAGCCCTGAGAATTTCCACTCACAACCAAGCTGGGCAAGTTGCCACAGAACATCGATTTGTTCTTGGACTAAATCAATCCTCTGATTAACTACCATTAGTCCTCCTTTTAGCTGACCATTAATGCCACTTTGTGTGTCAAGGGCTTGCACCACGGTGGCAGACAGATTATTTAGAGTATGGGCTGTCTGGATATTTTGGATCATGGCTATGGCAGCAGTGGTGGCACCCACTGCAGCCAAGGAGACAGCTGTCACTATAGCTGCAAATAATCCCAAAATCTCTCCTGTGTCTAAAGAGAGTCATGGCATTGGGAGCATCAACAGGTAAGGGTACCCAACGGGGCATGCGGGTAACTATTGCATAGCTATAATTACTAGCAGTCCAACATTGAGCATAAAAGCATGTCTCATTAGAACAAGAGGCAGGGCTTTGATTGCTTACCACGAACACGAAAGGAGGATACACACACATAGGAGTGGGCTTATAAGTAATGTTTCTCAAAGGCTTAATACCCTGCTTGGGCTCGGAATACCCTGTATGAGTGGAGGAATTTCCAGAGGGGGGCCTTGGCTCCCACTGTCCCCAACCCTGGGAAGTACTCCATGTAAACTGACTAACTCCATGTAGCCCACCAGTAAGCATGGCCAGGGGTTCCGCGTTCATGCAGCTGCCGTTAATACCGCATAAGAGCCAATTATCAAAAGGCTTGGACACATACAGCTGTAATGGATCTTGATCACTAAAGTTTTGACCTGTATAGGTCTGATTAAACCTAGTGGCTATGCCTGGGGAAAAGGTAAATTGTTTTGCTTTGTCGGCCCAGGTTACAGTGTGGGACTGACACCCAGTCCACGGCCAGGTCTCTCCCCAATTCATTCCCCAACAATAGGGGGGATCATAAGACTTCCGGAAACTGCGAACCATGGAGCCACCACATCACACTCCCCCAGAAACTTTTCTAACGTCCTATTACTCAACTTCAATTTCCGTGCATGCAACAGCTCCTTCAGAGCCTGAAAAATTGGGTGCAAAGTGGAAGCGCCCATGATGACTGATAATACTTTTGGTTTAGTTCCTTTTCGGTTTTAGTCCGCTCGTCAGCGAACTCTTGCTTTCTCTTATCTACAGAGAAGCGCCCATTACCTGGGTTGTCCTCACTCTAGGTGAGACTCCCGCTCCCCCCGAATTAGGGAGCGCGAGTTTTACTACCCACTCTAGGCGGACCCCACTTACCTGGGTTGTCCTCACTCTAGGTGAGACTCCCACTCCTCCAAATTAGGGAGCGCGAGTTTTACTCCCCGCTCTAGGCGGACCCCACTTACCTCGGGGCTTACCGGTACCATTCGCGCAGGGCTCCAACCAGCAACGGGACTGCAGTTCCCGGGTTTCGGCACCACTTGTCGCGCGCAGCCTTGCCAGCAAGGAAGATGCGACCACTGGTTGTGTCTGCGCAGCCTTTTATTGCCCTGTTACATTTCTCTTCTCTTCTCCCCGAGGCCCCTGCTCTTAGCTTATAAGTCTCAGGGCTTCCAATCATGGGGTGCCACGTATGTACTGTCCATTGGTCCAGGTATGCGGAAGCAATGCATTACCCAAGCCTTGGCCTTATGTGGAGTTGTTTATTACTAGGAGCGCTCACCCCCTGAGAGGGTGGAAGGCGGAAACCGGCGCCATCCTAGGGTGTGGCTACACGCAGCTCCCTACAAAAAATAAAAAGAGAACATTTTCTTTAAATTCACATTGTTGGGGCCAGGGAGATGGCTCAGTGAAATAAGCGCTTCCCTGGCAAACACAAGGGCCTGGGTTCAATCCCCAGTTCTGCCAAAATAAAATAATAAAATAAAATAAAATAAAAAATTCACATTGTTGCAATCTCAGCATTGGCACTTAAATATGGTTTTATTTACAATTCAGTTTTTTCAAATATCAGTATCTTTAGGTTATTTCATTCACAAAGTTGAAACAAATGTGAGTTAAAATTCAAGATGAATACACTTGAAAAATTGTAATTATTACACCATTAAAAAATTTAATTCCTTTCATCTTCCATTCTTTGCTCTCTAGAGCATTTAATGAATCCCTTTGTTTTGATAGTAGAGGGATCTACTCTTGTACTTATATCTCTAACAAACCTTCTAATGAGGAATAGTTACTCTTATCATCTTTCTCTTTCATACATACTCCAGAAAATCTGCAAAAATGTTCACAGAGGTACTTTGTTTCTAAAAATTTCAAGGGAATTAATTTAAAAATCATCCTCTTGGTGGGCATTCTTTAACAATATTCTTTTTCTGAGAATTACAATTGAGATGTCTTTAATTTTCCTGCAACCTATCCTGATAATTATGATATTCACCTCTTACTTATTTTCTGATACCTATTTTCAATGTGAAATGGCTTGTACTGTGCCAGTGAGGATAATTTGAAATATTTGTATCAATCAAGTTTCCTTTTCCTTTTTAATGTTTGTAATTCAACAGTATGATATCATTGAAATCCCTGGTTTCAAGGAAGACAAGTGGAGTTCTTTACAATGATTTAATTTATGATACAATATGAGAGTGTAATGGTCACGGGAATAAAAACAATATTCTTTTCATAACCTTTACTTCTCTCTTCCTTTGGCATTTGTCAAAGTGCCACATTTCTCCTTTTACACATGTAAGGAACAAAGAAGAGAGAGCACATCCATGCTAAATATTCTCCTCTCAAATTATTAGAATACAAATATATTAGAATACAGCATGGAGGATTTAAAAAAGAACTAGAAAATACATGTCTTATATTTAAAATGATTCCTTCTGAAAGCTTATAATTTTCAATAAGGAAAATTAACCCATTTCATTCCTAATTCCATTTTTTTTTTTTTTTTTTGGAACCGGGGATTGAACTCAGGGCCTTGCGCTTGACTGGCAAGCACCCTAATTCCATTTGTATTTTTGTTTGTCTTGATTTTAAAGAAAAAGAGATGAAAATTTTTACATTTACTTTGAAGATCAGTAGTACATACATTATGAAAGCAGTGTATTTTGGGCTAAGTTGTAGTATGAAGACTAAAAGACAAAAATGTTAAAAGTTACTATAGTTACCATGATCTGGCAAGAAAAATTATTTAAAAATATGTAACTTGTAACATGAAAAAGTTTATTGAGGCAAAAATATGTACTTTATACATAAAATCAAAATTTCTTTTTATTGCTTAAAATAATTTATTGTAAGAATATTTCATGTATGCTTCTTGGTATCCACAAAGGGAAAATATATAGTAATACATGCATAAAAGATTTATAAAGACAAATCAGAGGGTAGCACTACAAAAACCATTACATTGGGGCTGGAGAGATTGCTCAGGGGACTAAAGCTCCTGCTCCTGAGTTCAATCCCCAATTCTGCCAAAAAAACCCAACCAAAACAAACAAACAAACATTCATCATATCACAAATATAAATAGCCAGATTAAAAAAATAAATGAGCTACAAATTACAAAATAATAAATGTATACAATAGTAAGCTTTTAATATAATTACCTTAAATATAAATAGATTAAATATTCCAATCAAAGGCTTATGGTGGCTAAGACAACTTTTAAATGAGCTAATTATAAGCTGCCTATAAGAATCTCATGGTACTTTTAAGAATATATAAAGCCCAAAGGGGAAGAAATTGATCTGAATATTTTACATGAATAGAAACCAAAGAGTAAAGGTTGCCATGCTTATATGCAAATAGACAAAGATGCATATTAGCTAATAATACAGGGTTCTCTTCCTCCATAAGATGTAACAATTGTAAACAGATGTACACCACAGATCAGATAATCTAAAAATACAAAGAGAATATCAAAAGAATTGAGGGTGGGGTAGAATAGAAAAATGTTTGATATCCTACTTTTTGCTCCTGACAGTATCAATAGACAGGGACTCAATAAGGAATCCCTCAATGTATGCTATACTTGAAGCCAAATAGATCGTGATGCATATGTTTAGAATATTTCATCCAAGCATAGAAGCATGTACCACCTTTCAAGGACACAGAGCATTCTCCACCATAGATCAAGTAGACTTCAAACATTTAGAAAGATTGCAATCAAATACCTTTTGTGTCTACAGTTGTATAAAAGTAGAAATAGATAATATGGAAAATTGGGAAGTCTCACAAACATACAAAAGTTAAATGACACGATGCAGGAGAACTGATGTGTTCAAGAATTAAAACACATTTAAATTTTCCTGAGGAAAAAGTAAAAACGCAGTATATCAAAAGTTATGGAAATCTGCAAAAGTGCCTCTAAAATAGAAGATTATAGCCATAGCTGCCTTTTCAAAAAACATTGCAAGTAAATAACCTAATTCTCTATTTCAGGAGAATAGATAAATAAAAAGTAAGAACAAATACGGTGGAAAAAAGGATTGAAAAATATTACAAAGCTAAATAAAATATAGGCTATTAAAATGATAAGCAATATAAAATACTGTTTTTTTTTTCAAAAAGATGAATGTGACAAGCCATTATGTAGACTAAGAAAAGAAGAATCCAGTAAATGAAAAATGAGAGAAGAATTCTGAAACACTACCGAAATACTAAGGATAATGAAACACTATTATGAACTCTATGCCAAATACTTGGATTACAACTAAGAGGTGGGTAAATTCCCAGAAACATCTACCCTATTATATGATAAAGAGCTCAAGGTAGTAGTGTAGCCCCATAATTTCAGCACTCTAAGAGCATAAAGTCAGAGAATCACAAATTCCAACTCAGCCTGGGCAAAGTAGGGACTTAGTGAAGATTCATCTCAAAGTGACATTGTAGAATGTCCAGGGATGAGTCCTTTCTGAAGGCTTTGGATTCATTCTGCAGCACCACACACACGTTAAGGAAAAGGCTGGAGTATTGTTTGATCAGATCACCAGCAAAAGGAGTTGAGTTAGTAATAAAAGTTTCCCAGTAAGGTCCAGCATCTTATTTTTTATGACAGAATATTATCAAAATTTTGGGAGAGAATAAATATCAATCCTTCAAAAACTGTTTTAAAGAAGGAACTCTTCCAAACTCATTTATAAGATCAATACTATCATGTTTTCAAAAACAGACATCAAACATGAAAAACAGTTACAGGAACATATTTTTGATGAACATAATTTTCTTGGTAAAAGTGCTCAAGTGTCAAGAAAATTCAATCCCCATTAAAAGAATCCTTCACTATGACGAAGCAGGATTTATCTCTGGATTGCACAGACTATTCAGTACCTGTAATTGACTTTTGTAATAAAATATATTAACAGAATTAAGACCAAAACTTTGTGACTGGGGCTGGGGAGATGGCTCAGTAGAATAAGTGCTTGTCTGAAAAGCGAAAGGGCCTGAGTTCAATCCCCAGTTCAGCAAAAAAACCAAAACAAAACAAAAAAAAAAAAACTTCTATGACTATCACAATAGATACAAAAAGCACTTTAAAAAATTCTCTGTGACAAAATTTGTCTAAAACTCAACTTTCTAAAAGAATAAAGTCTAGAAGCAACATAGCTTTAAACAATGAAGACCAGATGTGGCAGCAGCAGTGGGACAGATTGCTGAGAGACCCAAGAAAATCTGCAGAGACTGCTGTGGGGATGAGGCCTAGTAAGATATGAACAGAAGAGGACTGGGTTTTCTGAGACATACTTACAACAACAGAAATAGAGGTCAGGGTGGTTGTATGGATGGACAGGTCACTAGAAGCTTCAGAGGTGGTGGCCTAGGAAATTTCCAGAAAGACTGGTACTGTGGGCCAAGTGGGGGGATCAGCAGAGAGAATTTGAACTATGTAGTGTGGGCTGGCCAGACTCAGTCACTTTGGAGGGATCTGTTCTGAATTTCATTATTGCAAGGAGAGCGGTCTAGAGATTAAGCTACTTAGCATGGTTAGCTTGCTTTGCCCTGTTGTATCATCAGCCTTCCAAGGAACTGCTGAGCCAGGATATGGAGAAGAAGGAAGCTTTTGCAGATAGTGCCGATTCTTCCAGTTCCCATTGTCCCTCATTGGTCCCTAGGCAGATGCAGCAGTACCTGTTCACTCACAGTGTCCTGGGCAGCAAGAGTTCTGGGAGCACAAGAGGGGGATTTTGGAAAAATTTTTCTGAGTATCTGATATGGCTTAGATGTCCCCAAGGCCTCATGTACTCCTAGGTCTGGCTTTTGGGAAATGGCTGGATCATGGGTGTATGATACAGGACTGTAGGTGTGTGATAACTGGATTAGGTCCCAGACTGGTGTAGTATAGTTGTTGGTGATGGAATCACAGAAGAGGGAAGTCACATTGTGTGTGGGTGTGCGGCACCCACTGACAGGTTGTATCCTGGGTGCAGCTGAAGGCAAGGCAGGCAGGTGGGTTTCACTTTTTTCTCCTTGCTCTGCTGCGGGCTACTCCTCCTGTGTCTGGCCCTCTGCCCTGCTGCCTGGCATTGGAGACAGCGGATGATGGACTGAAACCTCCACCAACTGTGAACTACAATAAGCCTTTCCTCCTTTACTTTGTGGGTTAGGCATTTTGTCTCAGCAGTGAGAAAGTAATTAAGGCAATACCTTAATTTTTCTCAGGGATGGCATGCCAATAATGACAAGCCCTCAGCTGACATTGTTCTCAATGATAAAAATTTGAAAACTTTTACCCTTAGATGATGAATAGCACAAGACAGTCAGTTTGAACATTTCTGTTCAAAATGCTTGAATAAGGCAGAGCTATTAACCATAAAAAAGGAAATAGAAAACATCAAAATAGAGAATGTATGTGACAGTTCCTCAACCCTCATAGTATTAGAAAGAGAAAAACCTAAGAATTATTATTATTATTATTTAAATTATTTATTTATTTATGTGTGTGTGTGTGTGTGTGTGTGTGTGTGGCCAGCTCAGCCCACCAGGGGGCGGGGCTGGCTGGCATGTGGTGCTGGGGGATTGAACCGGGTTCCCTGTGCTTTGCTAAACTTGTTCTATGTAGGTGCTTTAGACCACTGAGCCATCTCACCAGCCCAAGAATTATTAAAAAAAATTAAAACTAATAAATGAACCCAGAAAGTTTGAAGGATATAAGTCAATATTCAATAAAAAACTACAATTTTGGTGCACTATACATAAAACAAAAAAAATTAGAAGAGATATTATGTTTCCAATAATATTAATAGGTTAGGAATGAATTATAAAAAAGGATATACGTATATTAAACTATAAATTTGATAAAATGGAGAAAGTCAGTAGAATGCAAGAAGGCATCTTGCATTCATGGATTAGAAGAATTAATTTTATTTATTTAGTGCCTGATTCAGTTCACCCTGGGGGTGGGGATAACAAAGCATGTGGTGCTATGGATCAAACTGCAGTCTCTGCACTTGGCTAAGCTTTCCTAAGAAGGCTTTCCTTTAGACCACTGAGTTATCGTGCTGGCCTGAATCAATATTATTTAGATTTCCATAGTTTCCAAAATAATCTACAAATTCATAGCTATCCTTTCAAAATTCCAGAATTTTTTATTTTATTTTAGGGAAGGGTCTAGAGAGTGTTTAAGGTTTCACTACTAGATTGGACTTGTAGTGATTCTCCTGTTTACAGCTTGCCAAGAGCTGGGATTATAGGCATGTACCACCATGCCCAGTCTCAATTGCTGTCTCAGTGCAACCTTGGGGCTGGACCGGCATTGCAGGCCCCAGGGATCAAACCCTTGGCCCCTGTGCCTGCTTCCAGGTGCTTTAATCTACTGAGCTATTTGGCCAGCCCTTCCAAATATTTTTTAAATAATGGAAAAATGTATAAAATTTGTACAGATCCAGAAAAGATTCCAAGCAGTCAACATAATCTTGAGCAAAAGAACAAAGCTAGACATTTGTTTTCAAGAGCATATCACAAAGCTATAATACTCAAAACATCATGGTGTTGACAGCAAAGAGGTGTAATAACTAATGGAATATGAGAGAATATTCAGAAATAAACCACATATTTTGGGTCAACTTATTTCCAAGAGAGATGCCAGGAAGAGAAGATTAGGTAAGGATAGTTTCTTCAATGAAAGGTTTTTGGAAAATCAGAAATCTATATGATAGAATATTACATTAGATTCTCACCTCATGGTATGCTGAAATCAATTCAGAGTTGAAAAAAGAAATAAAATAGCAAGATTATGAATTTAAAAAACAGTAAAAATAACATAGGAAAGAATTTCCTTGGGTAATGATATATGGGATATGAGCCCCAAAAGGTGGATAATAAAAGTTATATAGACAAAAGGAATTTCATCAAACACAATGATTCAGGGGTTGGGGATATAGCTCAGTGGCACAGTGTTTGCCTGACAAGTATGAGGTCCTGAGTTCAATCTCTAGTATAGAAAAGAAAAGGTTAAAATATAAATGCTTATACATAGTAAAGAATGTTAATTCATAATGATATAACTCACTGAAAATATTTTCAAATTATGCATTTGGCAGGTAGATACTTGAAATATGTAAGGAATTAAAACTCTTCTATAGTAAAGTAAGAAAAAAACTAGATTAATATATGGGGAAAAAAGTACATGAATATACATTTCTCAAGAGGAGATATACTAAATGGTCAATAAATATGTATTAAAAATACAGCATTAGTTGAATGATGTGAATTTAACATCCACATTAAAATTAATATAAACAGTGCTTCATAGCCACCTCCCTAATCAGTTCAACGTGGGAGCTGAGGCAGGAAGATAGCACAGTTCCTAGTCTGAGAACTTAGACAAATGTGTTGCCACGATAAAAAAGATAAAATAATCCAGGCACGGTGGTACCTGTAGTAATCCCAGCACTCAGGAGGCTGAGGCTGGACAGTCGCCATGAGTTTGATGCTAGCCTGGACTACATGGTGAGACCTCGTCTCACAGCATCACAATATGTAAATCAATAAGAAATATAATCGTGGCTGAAGATACGTAGAACAAGGAAACTTTGGGTGTACTTTGGTTGGAATATAAAGTAGCGTGGCCATTATGAAAAAAACATTGTATAGGTTGGTCAAAAAACTGGAAATAAAGTTTCCCGAAGTCCCACACACTGCTGGGAATTTATTGGAGGCGCTGGAAGGGAGTACGTTGAAGCCACAACTGCTCCTCCGTGAGCACCGCAGCAGTACAGATTACAGCAACGCAGAAGAGGAGCCAACCGCAGCCAATGTCAGGACTCGGGCGGATGAGCGGATAGAGACGTCACAGGGGCGCACAGTGAAAAGATGCGGTCTTTAGAAATGAGGACATCTGGGGCCGAAGAAGTAGTTTAGCAGCCGAAAGCGCCTGCTTAGGAAAACTCAGACAAGCAAGCAGGTATCTCCGTTAGATCTCCAGCACCTCATGCTGTGCCAGGGTGGCTAAGCTGGCCACAAAAAAAAAAAAAAAAAAAAAAAAAAAGCTTTTGTTTCTTAAGAATATAAAAGAAACTGCAAGACATTATGTTACCGAAATAAACCAGCATAGGAGAAAAGTATTTTGTCATCTTATTTGTAGGATGAAAAAAAAAAAAAGTTCAACCTCATAGAAGCATAATAGCCTAACATAAAGTTAAGCACAAACAGAAAAAGTTGGATTTCATACCCTCTATCCAGAAAAAAGAAAATAATATGAATAAATCTGACCACATAAATGAACAGTTTAATTAGCAGAAAATGGAAATATTATCAAAACTAAAGAATCCTAGAGCTGAAAAGCATAGACGAAGTGAGTAAGTCTCTGAATTACGCCAATCCACGTAAGAAATGAAAGAACAAGAAAAATCCTTGAACTGGTAAATGATCAAAGACAATGATCTACCTTAAAAAATAAATTAAAAGAGAATGAGAGAGTTAGTTTAACAAAAAATCCACGAACTTTATGTCTGTGATAACATCAAGCCCTATTTATCTATTTAAAATGTGGGAGAGCACTTAGAAGGAGAACAGCAATCCACGTAGAGATAATCCCAATAATGCAGTAAATTTGGTTAGTGTATAAATACAGCATAAAGATCAAAGAAGCGCATGCAACACTGCCCTCTATGCATGCAAGTAGAGGGAAAGATGTGTAGTCAAAGTTCCCCAAAAAACACATAGTAAAGGAAATACTTAAGTGTCACAGAAAAATTGCATGACCAACTGTACTATTTTCATGACAACAGAAAAAAGATAAATAGCACAATAAAAAAAACAACCACACACAGAAGTCTGTAAGATCACTTAAGATTTGACATTTTTCAAATTGTTTTAATAAAGAAAGAAAAAGTTTTACATAAGTGTTTGTAAGGCAAGTGGATGAATATGTAGCATAAAAGAAGCCTCAATCCCCATTTACTAATATGAGAACATTAATTTGAAATGAAGCTGAACTCAAATGTAAAAGCTAAAAATCTAAATATTTAGAGGAAAAAAAGTCTTTCACAGATAAGGTATGCATTTTTTTGAGATTAAGCACATTTGGACATAAGTTGATTTTATAGAAAGCAATAATAGTGAAAATAACATATCTACAAACAAAAAATGACTTGTATAAAATAACTTTTTATGCTCAGTTCAATAATCCAGTACCAACAGACAAAAACATGGATAATTTGGAACTATGTTCAAATATCTAATAAACACAAGATAGTCCACACCATTATTAATCAGAAAAATGTAAAATAAAATTAAATATCATATGCTTTCTATAATGACTAATATTTAAATGTCTATCTAAACAAATTTAGGCCAAAATACAGAGCAACTACAACTTATTTTGCTAGTGAAAATATAAATATTCTATCCTCTTTTGGAAAGAAAGAGAGAGAGATTGTCAGCCTATTAAAAATATACACCTGTATCTATATAACCATGAGAAGGTTAAGATTAATAAAATCATGTTAATGATTTTATTTATTTTCTACAAATAGCCTTAAAAAGTGTTCTGAGTGAAAAATTCTAGTGGAGATAAGAAAAATAATACACATGTTTGGCAAAGTTATATAACAAAAATACTACCCAACAATAACAGAATCAAACTAATCCTCAAAATAGACATATTTTGTGGCGACATTACGTAGGCAAATGAAGCAGATACAAAAAAATAATTATGTGGTGAATGACTGCATTTATTACACATTGTAGAAAGGAAAAACTAATCCATTTTGAAAAAGTCATAATAATCTCCACCACTGTCGGAGGTGAAGATAATAATTGAAAACAACTCCGTGGTAACTTCCTAAGGTGATGGAAATGTTCTGCCTTAGCAGTGCACACACTTGTCCAAGCTCATTAAAATTTACATTTCATCCTTGTTCATTTCACTCTAATTAAATTTTTATCTCCAAGAAATAAAAAGACACAATAAACAGATGCTGGACACCGGTTACCAGTATTAGGTTTTCAAAACTGGTATATGAAATTATACTTTCTGTTTACCAAGTTGAATGAACAGGGAAATACATTGAGATTAATGAAAAACAGCTTTTCCACTTTTTTTAGGAGCACATATCTAGAACATTCCTTGATGTCTTACATTGTATTGGAAGCATCAGTATGCGGTTATCATTTCAGTGAAGATCTATCTATCTATCTATCTATCTATCTATCTATCTATGTCTTCATTGGTAAGAAACCATATTAAGAAGCTATGTAAGAACAGCTTGTATCATCTTGATACTTATCTGGCATTATCTTTTTGTCTAAGAACTGTTGTCAGTATAAAAGTCAAAAAGGAACACAATACACTGATAGGAAGGTGAAGACAGGAAAACGCCAATGCAAGTCTTGACACCCTACAGCCTTGGATATCAATGAAGTGTGCTTACACTTGTGGAGAGCTGTTGAAATGATATGAGAGAATAACTCTTACCCATAGAGAATGGAAAGGAGAAAGAGAATGTTAAACCAAAAGAGGAAAAATATATACAAGCAGTTGAGTGTGGGCCAAGTGGAGAGCTCAACCTGGATTACTTCACTTTTTCATGTAACTTTTCTATAAATATGAAATCAAGTAAAAATATTTTAGTAACTATCTTCAAAATGGTTCAAAACCACTGGGCAAGTGAAATCCTTATCTTGGAACATTGCCAGGGGAAAGCAGATTCTAGTCGTGTTTTTCTT
>NW_004524725.1:3339180-3349724 GCF_000260255.1 Octodon degus
TATATATATATATATATGTCTCACAATAAATGTTTGGTTGTCTTAAACTAACCAGAGATATTAGTGAAAAATCAAATGTAATTCTTGAAAGAAAACTGTCTTTAATAAGTTCAAACATCAACTTATTAATGAATTTACACTCTCTCCTGTGAAACGGTATTTATTATGTAGTCAAAGCATGGTCCTGCAGTATATAATACCATTTATTGGACCCACTTCTAGCCAGCTGCAAAAGGACGTGGTAGAAGGCTATATGTGTGTGTGTGTTTTTCCCCCTTTATCTCTCTCAGATTCTAGACGAACTACTGAAGCAACAGCAGGCAGCTGTTCCCAAGCTCCAGGGGCCATCTGCTGCTCCCTGCCGAAGCTCGATCTGCTGTGAGCTTCCCATGAAACATGCATTTTGTGAATGAAATGATTTTAGTGGACTCCAAGGTTCTCATGTTTCATCCTCTGAGTACCAAAATTACTGTGGAAATAAAAGTGAACAAACAGTACTTCCTATGTTCCCCCAAATTTATCAACTTGTTTAAACATCTAACTCTAGTGCACGCAGCCATAGTTTTTAATATAAATGCCTTTAAATCTTGGTGCAATATGGCAACCACTGATCGCATGGTTTTCCCTCTTTCGGATGCATAGTTATGTTTAGGATTGGGATCTCTACTCTTCAGGAGTAAAAAGGTGAGTTATTTGCTTTATTCAGGCAATTTTCTCAAGCAGGCACTCTGGAGAATTAAATTCACATGCTAGTAACTACATATGCTGAATTCATGGACTAGAATCTTCATTTGTTTGGTAGGAGTGCCATAACAAGAGACCGCACACTGTGTGGCTGAAACGGCAAAAGTATGTTTCTCACAGTTCTGGAGTGTCATGGGGGAAGTATCTGGCCCAGGCCTCTCTCGGTGGCTCTGCCCACTGGCTTCCTGGTTTCAGCTCTCTGGGAAGATGTGTACTCTCCCCCTTCACACACTTCAAAATCCTCTCTTTTATACAATCTATTTTCCTAGATGGATTTTGCTTTGTTCCCATCACTGCTTAAACATGGTATAGAACCACCCCCAAATTCTCCTCTTCCACACATTCCATATATTCATATATATATTTCATACTATGAAATATATATATATATATATATATATAATGTATTTTAGTGTTACAGGGTCTCAGTCTCATGATGATCCTCCTGCTTTCAGTCTCCACAGTGTTGGGATTACAGGCGTGGGCCACTACACTGGACTCTGGACAGCTCAGCCCACCCTGGGGATGAGGCTGGTGATGCTTGGGATTAAACGTGACCCTGCACTTGCCTAAGCTTGCTTAAGCAGGCATTTTACTCCACTGAGCTCTCTAGCAGACCCTCATATTCCACACTTAACCATCTAGTAAAAGGCTTTAGGTTCTTGGCACTGTTAATTACCAAACAGACAATGGTGATTGTTTAAATGCTTTTTATTACTCTTAAATACACATTGAAACAGTCACCTAGGTGACAAAATTGGGGGAAATGACCAAAACTGGGAGAGGAGAGCTCTTCCCTCATGAAGAGTTTCCCTACAAAATGTGTCCCTCTTCCTCTTTTGCTGCTGTCATGTGTGACACAAGCTTTACCCTTCAGAAAGTCACAGTTCTTGTCAGACCACCAAATCTGCTGGTGCCTTGATATTGGACTTCTCAGCATTCAGAACTGTGAGAAAGGGTAGCCACACTCTGTATAAACAATTCACCGTAGCATATTTTGTTACAGTAGCACAAAACAAACTTAAGTCAATAATAAAACAAAACCTTGCCCTCAACGTGAAGAAATGGGACATGACTTCTCACTGTGTTTGAATACATGAAACCAAAACAGTACTAGTGCCATGGAAAAGGGTGACAAAATCATCTTTTTGCCATTTTAACCCTTTAATATTTTTTAAAATATAGGTTTATCTTCAGATGTATTTAGTTGGAAAAGACTAGGGTTGCCAAGGAGAATTTATCTGCAGTTAGTGGCTCAAAGTGTTTAAATTTTTAAGACTTGTCTAGGGGAAATTCTGAAGATGGAGATGAGAAAAGACATAAGGATAAAACTCCTTATGATCATGCAGTGGAGAAATGAACAAGCAAATGCAATAGCTGCTGTTTCTTAACTTTATTTATTTATTTAGGAGAGCGCTATATTATTTATTTATTTTTATATTTTATGTATTTGGTACAGGGTCTCACTACACAGCTTGGACTTGTAGTGATCCTCCTATTTTCAGCCTCCCCAGCACTGGGATTATGGGCATGCACCACCACAGCCGGACTCTGGCTGGCTCAGTGTGCACAGGGGCCAGCATACCATGTAGTTCTGGGAATCAAACCCTGGTCCCTGTGCTTGCCTAAGCAGCGCTTAGTCCACTGAGTTATCTTGCCAGCCCTTTAACTTTATTTATTTAATTTTAATTTTTTGTAGTATCAGGGATTGAACTTGGGACCTTGTGTGTGCCAGGCAAGTACTTATTCTACTGAGCTATCTCCCCAGTCCCTCTTTAACTTTAGAACTTAAAAATAATCTCAGATTTAATGAAATTTCAAAATAGCAATTTAATTCCAATATTTGGCTCAATTTTAACAGATTAGAACCTATTTTCCTTTCCTAAATGCCATCTTACTCAGGAAAAGTCTGTGTAGCATAAATATATTTTAATACCCTGGTATAAACTCTCCATCCAATAATGTGTCATTTTAACTTTAGTTTCTTTAAACTCTCTTGGATAGACCTGCTGCATTATAGTAACCATTCTCGAATTGAAATTATTTCCATAGATCTTCCTTTTATCAACTAACACAGGGTCTTTTATTCAGGCTGCTATATTCTTATCTCAGAAGCTTCAATTCCTAATCTATTCACCTGGGGATTTCTCCTTTATCAAGTAAACTGAAAACTTGAATTAATCCCCACTTCCTGGGATCCCTATGACAAGTGTTCAATCTGTGCTTGGATTATGGGTCTTAAGGTGAATCACTACTGGTGAATAGAACACATAAATAGTTAAATGATGGGGGGCTGGTGAGATGGCTCAGTGGTCTAAAGCACCTACTTAGAACAAGCTTAGCAAAGCAAAGGGACCGCGGTTCAATCCCCCAGCACCACATGCCAGCCAGCCCCGCCTCCTGGTGGGCTGAGCTGGCCACACACACACACACATAAATAAATAAAATTAAAAATATAGTTAAATGATGGGACAGAACAACGCATACAAGTTCTTAAACAATGAATATTTGCACGTAAGCCTTCCCTTATAATTTGAAATATTAAAAAGAAAGTAACTCAGACTCTAGATAAAGATTTTCATCTCTGAGTGTGAGATTCCACGTTTCTCCAATCTTCAACCTGCTATTTCCTCATCAAAGTAAAGTGGTCTTGAAACCTTTTTCCAGTACATCTACAAAATCTGAAAAGAAAACAGAAATTAATCCTCATAATGCAAATTAGAAAGTTGATGAAGTTTTTTGTCTCATTCAATCTCATTCTTTCTTTCAATAAAACAGAACAAAAATTCTTTCCAGTGTTAAGCATTATCTCAAACTCCACTTTGATTTATTTCAAGGTTTCACTTATTTGGCTTAGTTTTTCTGTTAAGGAAAAAGGCATACGTGAGTTGAGGGAGGGATGTCGTGGAGTGAAGACAGTAAAGGTAGCATGATCAGAATTCTGAAGCACTGACCTTACTGAGCACAGGGAAGTAGAAATTCCTTAAATCTTTGAACTTATTTTTCCTATTTATATTAATATAGAAGAAACAGAGACTTTGAGATATGTTCAGTTCTACAGATAGCTACTGTTGTTTGTTTCAACTAGTGAACAGAGTATTACAACATGATAATTGCTGGGTATAACTCTTCCACATTGCACAAATTCTAGCCCTTATAGCAATTTATCCTCTTTTATCCATCAGTAAAATATAACTAAACCCAAGAACCTTAGTTGAAGAAACAACAGCATTGATATAATGCAACATTATAAATCCAATAATAATATGTTCTCATGGATGAAACCAAACAAGTGAACCTCAAAGAATGTATTACTGGGCTGGTAGTGGCCTCCACCCTGTAGTTATGTTATCCTATGCAGAGAATTTTCCTAAATATTTGTCAGAGTTATTTTAAAAAAATAATTGCAGTTTTCTAAAAGCTAGAAACCAAAGCTCAGGCCTGTGCTTTCTAGACAAGGGCTTATCCACTCTGCTACACTGTTAGTGTAGCTTTCTATATGATATCTCAAAGCACACGCAATATGATGCCCTTATGTGTGTTTCATTAGCATGAGGACGCCTAGTCTCTACACTGCTATAAAAGCTAGTTGCTTAAGAATAATCTATACTACACAAACTTCGATTGTGAGACACCTCCTCTTGCTGGCTGTTCATCTCATTCTCTAGCTTTCTTCATTTCTTATTTTGTCCTGAAAGAAATTCTAAAACCCAATACTGCAGTGAGAAACAGACGGATGATGCTCCTTGGGGCATGCTGCTCACATTCACCTGAGCAAAATGAAGAGCACAAGTGGCTGCTAAACAATGAAGTTCTTCTTTATTTACCTCTTCCAAAGTAAATGCATGCTCTGCTGTGCAGGGGAAAGCTCTTTGAAACTGCTTCAACGAATAAAATTGGGATTCTTTGCTTATTATTTTCTTGGGTTCCCCAAAGCTCTACTTTGTCTTAGCGAGTATTCTTCCTTGAGCCATTATTCATCTGGTATAAACCAGGCTGTCTGAAGTATAGGTTGGGATATCTTAGAGATTTGACTCAGAGAGAAGTCCTGAACACAAATATAAGTAGAACAAATTTTGACCTTGACGTTGGTTGTATGTCACACATTGGAGGCCACCGGGAGATTTCCCTCTGAAAGCTACTGAAACCTACAAGAAGGAAAGGAAATAGAAAGATTAGCAAATAGGAATGGCATTCAGAAGAAAGCAGTTTATATATACTTAGTTTTATTTTGTGCTTTAGATCATAAGATTTTGTACAAAACTCCTAGAACTTAAATTCAGCTATTATAGATATCAATTATCATTTCAATTAGGAAAAACATACTGACATGTGTTATCTTCACATGTACATATGGGAATTAGATGGTTATCTCACTTAGAAAAGTAGCATTTGTTACAAATAAAAGTGCTAGCTTAAATTTTTTTAAACATGCACATTAATAGTTATTAATTTCTGCATTTACTAGGGTATGTTTAAATAAATATGGGAAGCTGTAACTGTAGATAAAGAAACAGTTTCTGATCACCAACAGCCTCAAGCTTCTCTTATTAGGTATTTAAGCTAAAGAATGTTGTTTAGTCTTTCTGAAACTTACTTTCCCCAATATGCAAAATTTTAATAGAAATTTCATATCTTTATTTGAAGCATTTTATTAAAAATTGAGCACAAAGAAAACAAATTTATACACACACGTATGTATATATATATATATATATATATATATACATATAGAAATTATTAAGAAAGAAATTTAACTGAAATAATTATTGAACAAACAAATGCTGTAAATAACTATAGTAAGGAGACTTTCTGGGGAATTTCTAAAATTTGATACTATTCAAATATAATTTTACTCTTTATTGTTGCTTGCCAAAGAACATCTTTCATCTTGCTTATTAACATTAATGTAATTGAAGATGTTTTCATACTCCATGAAGTTGTACCCTTCAGTCCAAGGCCCATGTATAAATCTTTATTAGTTTGACTTTCCTGTTACTATGACTGCCGTTGCCAGAGAATTACAAAATTATATCTGAAGGAAAATGAAACTTGCAGTCACTTGAGAGAATATATCCTTTGGAAAATTCTAAGAGATGTATCCTTATTTTCTGGAAAAAAAAATCAGTAATTTCTTTCTATATTAAACACTTTCATATTTCACTATGATGTCAAGAAGATGCAGGGTTATCTTAGAAATAACTTGGGTACTATTTTGAAACAAATAAAGAATGAATTATCATTCTTGAATAATTGAATTAAAGATCATTGAATTAAATTTAAAAGGAAAAAAATATATCCTGGTTTGTAAAGCTTCTGAAGTATATTATTCTATCTTTGTTTATTTTATTATTTCATGTTTTTTCTTTTTAAATTTTAATTATTTTGTAGAATCTATCATACTTGAAGTAGAAGATCATTTTAGTTATCTATCAATTGGTAGCAAATGCTTTGCCATTATTTGAAGACTAAGATGCAAGAGACATATTTATTTGAGATTTAGAAGCTGATCATTCCATTTATTTCACTGTGAAAAACCTTTTAAGAAACACTCGGAAAGGTTATGTCATTGTATTCATTGGCCAACAATCACCAGTGTTGGAGCCATAGGAATTCAAATGCAGTAAGTAAGAATTTGTTAGCTGACACCTGCAAACCATATGTAGTTTTAAAAATAAATATCTACCTAAGAATAAAGGTTATCCAAAATTGGTAAGTAAAATATTGTGTATTTTATATGGTTTTCATCATCTAAGTTAACTTGCTATCATAAAACACCATACAATTTTGTGATTAATCATCTTGTACCCAGATTGTAATAATTTCTCACTGTTTGAAAAAAAAATATTCATTTTATTGTGCCTGCAGGAACTCTCTGGACCAAAATCCAGGCAAGCCGCTTGAGAGAAACCCTCTGCAGCTCCCTCGGGACCTCTCCGGAGTGCCTCCCCCCACCAGCCCTCCAAGTGAGTGAGCGCTTCTGCCATGCATTTGGGACCCCCCAGATCCAGCCCAAGTCCAGGCCTGGCGAGTGTGTGGGAGAGCTTCTGTGCTCTCTTGCACCCCCTGGGCCAGGGGTACAATAGAGGGGCACAACAGGTTCACGGTTGTGCCAGAGGGGCAAAACAGGTTCACTTCCAAGGGCTGCCGCAGGAAAGAGCTGAACACAACAGCTAGACCCATACCAGGCATAATAGGATAAACTTAAAATTAATAGATCTGCATTAAAATTTCAGTAAGTGTTAAGGTTATAACTGCACCAAAGCTCTTCACCAAAGGTCAGAGGTCAGTGCTATAAAAAATGACAAAGAGAAGGAACAAAATGAAATTTCAGGCCTTGAGCCCACCCAAAACAAGTGCAGAGGACACAAGCTCAGCTGAAATGTATCCATTAATATCATCTGAAGTAAAGAAACAACAGAAGAAAAGTATAGGGGAACTCAGGTCAGAATTAATCTCTGAAATAAAAAAAAATAAATCTCTGAATTAATAGTGTCTGAAGTAAGGAATTAAATGCAGAAACATATAGAGGAAATGAAATCAGAAATAATTTCTGAAGTAAAAGAACCAATAACTGCTTCTCAAGAAGACACTGATAAAAAAAATAGAGGTTAAAAAAGTGATGGATTCCTTGAATGAGCAATACAAGAAAGAAATAGATCTCATGAAGCAGAGTGAAAGAGATATAGAGGAACTGAAAATTTTAATCACAAGTTTGCAAAACCATTTGAGTGAAAGTGAAGATAGAGTTTCAGATCTGGAAGACGCTGTCACAGCTAGTGAAAAGGTAAGAAAAGATCTCTTAAAAACAACTAGGATGTAGGAAGAAATAATACACCACCTGCAAGATGATGGAAAGATGAAGAACATGAAACTAATAGGCATCAATGAGAAAAAAGCAGTCAATGCAAATGATATAAGAAGAATACAGGCAGAAGTAATAGCAGAAAACTTCCCAAATATGAGAAAGCAATCTGACATTCACATAAATGAAGGATACAGAACTGCAAATAACTTCAACACAATTAAAAACACAATGAAACATATAATACTCAAGAACTCAGAAATCCAGCACAAGAACAATATACTGAAAGCCGCTAGAGAAAAGAAACAGATCACATGTAAAAGAAAACCCATCAGAATAACGGCAGATTTCTCTTCACAAACCATGAAGGCAAGAAGAGCATGGAGCAGAGTACTTCAAGTCCCCCATGAAGACAAATTCCATCCCAGACTACTATACCCTGAAAAACTCTCTTTCAAGTTTGATGGAGAAGTGAAATACTTCCATTACAAAGAACAACTAAAGAATTTCATGATGACAAAGCCAACCCTACACAGACTACTAAAAGATATTTTAGGGGTTGGGGAGATGGCTCAGTAGGATAAGTGCTTGACTGGCAAAAGCAAGGATCTGAGTTCAATCCCCAGTTCTGCTAAATAAATAAATAAATAAATAAAAATAAACAAATAAAAGGTATTCTAGAGGGACTAAAATGATCAGAATTTAACGAATGAGAATGGAACAAACCCACTAAATAGTACAAACAATTAAACACAGGACAAAAAGAGGTAAACAACAGAAGGTAAATAACATGGTGATCATAAATCAATACATCTCAATTATACCCATCAATGTAAATGGACTCAATTCACCAATTAAAAGAAATAGACTGGCACAGTGGATTAGGAAGCATAATCCAAGAATATGTTTTATACAAGAAACACGCTTAACTGAAAAAGAAATTGATAGGATGAAAGTCAAAGAATGGAAAACAATACTATACCCCAGCACCTCAGAAAAAAATCAGGGGTAGCAATCTTGTTCCCAGACAGTCTCAACTTCAAATCAACAATGATCAAAAAGAATAAAGAAGGTCACTATATACTGGTTAGGGGAAAAATTCAAGAGGAAGAGGTAACATTCATAAATGTATACACACTAAACACGGGAGCACCCAATTATGTAAGACAATTTTTTTTTTATAAGATGAATCTTAATGGACATAAAAAATCTCATATCCAATACCACAATCTTTTTTTTTTCTCTGAATGCCTTCAGGGCAGGTTTGGCTGGCTTGAGTCATGGGGATCGAACCACAGCACTCTGAGCCTGACAGCTCTGTTGAAGCAGCCACTTAAAGAACTGAGCTATGGTGAAGGCCCCCCCAATACCACAATATTAACAGGAGACCTTAACACCCCTTTATTCCAAAAAGATATGTCAACAAGACAAAAAATTAGCAAAGAAGTAGCAGAAGTGAACCAGAGCTTGGAACAAATGGACTTAGTGGACATATACAGAGTGTTCCACCCAACCACAGCTGAATACACATGTTTCTCAGCTGTACATGGGTCATTTTCTAAAACAGATCACATACTGGTCCATAGGTCATGCTTAAGTATATGTAAGAAAACAGAAATTATCCCATGCATATTATTTGACCACACTGCAATGAAACTGGAAATAAATGACAAAAGAAACCAGAAAAGGGCTGCTGAGATGGCTCAGTGGTCTAAAGCACCTACTTAGAACAAGCTTAGCAAAGCACAGGGACTGCGGTCCAATCCCCCAGCACCACATGCCAGCCAGCCCCGCCCCCTGGTGGGCTGAGCTGGACACACACACACACACACACACACACACACACACACACAAATAAAATAAAATAAAAATGAAAAAAAAAAGAAACCAGAAAAAACCCATAAATATGTGGAAATTAAACAACACTACTCTGCAACCAATGGGTCACAGATGAAATTAAAGAAGAAATTGAACAATATCTACAATTCAATGAAAATTCAGGCACAACTTATTGAAATTTATGGGATACGATGAAAGCAGTTCTCAGAGGGAAATTCATAGCTGTAAACTCACACATTAAGAAAACAGAACAAGAACAAATACACACCCTAATGCTGCACCTCTGACATCTAGAAAAGGAAGAGCAAACCAAACCCAGAGCCCAAAGACAGGAAGAAATTACAAAGATTAAAGCAGGAATTAATTTAATTGAGAAAAAGAAAACAGTTTAAAGAATTAATGAATCAAAAGCTGGTTCTTTGAAAGATGAAATAAAATTGATAAGCCCCTAGTGAACCTCATCAAAAAAAGGAAAGAAAAGTTCAAATACAAGCAATAAGGAATGAAACGGGTGTAACTACCACAGACCCAGTGGAAATGCAGAAGACTGTCAATAGCTTCCTTGAGAACCTTTACTTTCACACAGTGGAAGACACAGAAGAAATGGACAGATTCCTAGAAAGGTACAAATTACCAAAACTGAGTCAAGAAGATATAATACCTCAATAACAGCCAATGAAATACAAAATGTAATAAAAAGTTGCTGACAGAGAAAAGTCCAGGCCCTGATGGAGTCACAGCTGAATTCTACAATAAATTTATGAAAGATATAATCTCAATACTCCTCAAACTCTTCAGTGAAATTGCAAAAGAAGCAGTCCTCCCAGAATCATCCCTGGAGGCAACTATTATACTGATAACAAAACCAGGAAAAGATGCAACCATGAAAGACAACTACAGGCCTATCTCCCTCATGAACATAGATGCAAAAATCCTCAATAAAATCCTAAAAAATGTTCATTTTTTTTCTTAGTACCTAATTTGGAAGATTAAGTATCCGTCATCATGCTGAAAAAACATAACAAATGGTAGATAAAGTATTTTATATTATTTGGAAGTGCTTCTAAGATATTCTGAAGCTAAATGAAAAGGGGAAATAAATAAAAGGAGATCCATGGAGAACTTACTTCTGCTAGAGAGTATTGCATCTTCCATA
>NW_004524725.1:3350739-3351730 GCF_000260255.1 Octodon degus
TAGCATGTGACTCTAATCGCAGCTCTTGGGAGGCTGTAAACAGGCAGATAACTATGAGTCCGATCTAGTAGTGAGACCCTGAACACCCTCTAGACTCTTTCCTAAAATACAACAAAAAAAATAACTAAATATATTAGAGATTAGAACTGAAAGATTTAATTAGCAATAAGACCAAAAAATGCAGTATAATTGCCTAAATTGAGCTGATAAATAACTGAACAAAAATATTTTAAAAATCTAAATTTCAGAATAAGAGCATATAAAACTGTAAAAGTTATACTAAAACAGAGAAGAGAAAGCATAGATGGGTGACACAACTGGAGGTTCCCAAGAAGTCACAATAAAGAGAAAACAGATGAAGACTATGAAAGAGCCTCAGCAATGAGTAAAACTAGGTAAAATGGTACATATATAAGAGATTTTCATGATATACAAGAAAAAGAATATATTTGAAGAGATTAGTAGAGAACAATATTCCAGAAATAATGAAATCTCAACAATTCATGAAATTTCATAAAACACGAGCTAAAGCTATACATTCCTTTTTTCCCACCCAATACAACTCCCATAACAGAGAGAACTGCACAGTAAATCAATATGAAACATGTAAGATATCAAACATCAAATACATATAGAACAAATTTGTAGAACACCAAAAAGTATGTATCAGCACACTTTGCAGCAATGAAAGTTAGACTTGTAGAAACTTATCGAAGGTGGTGGAAACATACTTAGCCATTACTTGTGTAGGTAAGTGTGTGTGTGCTGGTATGCATAAGTGCAGTGTATCTAAAATGGCAATTAAAGGAAAATTAAGTATGATTGTGAATTTGTTAAATTGGCTGTCAATGATTAGCTTGATGCATGAAAATGATACAGTACAGTGATGAAAATGTATTCTTTTTGAGTACAGTGAGACAAGTTAAGAAAATTCAGGGCCAGCCAAATAGCTCAGGGGATTAAAGCTCCCACATGCAGGTGTGGGGCAGGG
>NW_004524725.1:3355965-3356723 GCF_000260255.1 Octodon degus
TTATCAAATGATATCCTGTTGCTTGACAATGTGAGTGGAAAATGAAATTTTGTAATATATTTAGGAATGATTTTAGAATATAGGTTCAGTTTTCACTCACTTAAAGGGCCAATGCATTCACACTGGTTCTCCTGATCACATGGCTTTCAAATAGAATGAGTACATAGTAAGTGTTGAAAATGGTCCAAATTTATATGTGATCAACGGGCTATTGATGACTTCTATAGGTGCAAGACATGAGCAAATTAACCATTCCAGACAAACTGGTATGTGTAGTAGTTTTGGAGAAATTTGTATTTTCAGATCAGGAAAATGATATGGAAAAGTATGTTTTGTATGAGAAATTTTATTTGGTACTCTTGAAACTATATGCCTCACTTTTAGTCAGCTATTTCCACACCAATATTTATGAATGTAGGATAGAAAATGTAGTCAAGTTTTTCCCCCTAAAGTAGAAAAGAACAGCTTTAATCATGCAAAGTATCCTCAAAAATCTGGAATAAGCATTTTTAATAATTAAATATTAAAAGAATAAAAATTCAAGGCAAATGGTGAAGCAAAGGGGCCCAGTCATAAATAATATTCTATTGTAAATGCTAACCAGAAGTGAAAGCAATAAGAGATGAAAGCATTGGACAGACAATCAAAATGCTATTACTTATAGATGATGATTGTTTCCATAGAAACACAGAAAACACTATACATAAGTCAATGCAGTTGGGGAGAAAAGCATGGTTTCTTGAAACCAGATCAATAAA
>NW_004524725.1:3358028-3363645 GCF_000260255.1 Octodon degus
TCCTCCTCCTCCTCCTCCTCCTCCTCCTTCTTCGTGGGGCACCTGCCTTCTTTTACCTTCAGAAATTTGAACTCTGACTTCTTGGGCCTTCAAAATCTTTGACATCTAAATTCCTGGTTAACAGGCCATTGGGATTACATTGAATTAACCACTATCTTTCCCGATTCTCCCAATTATATATACTATGTTGTAACACTTATTATGTGTTACTATGATTGTGGAAGACAATTTCCATAACAAAAATTTTCTTTTGTATCTGCTTAAATTTTATTGGGTAAATTAAAATATAGGGTGAATATTTAAGTTTTAAAAAATATTGGAGTAAAAAACACTTGGGCTTTAATCACCTTCAAATTATAATGGTACCTAGGTCACTAATGCTTTTGTTTGTGAACTACTTGTTTCATGAGCAGAAATGTTTGGCAAAATATTGTTTGTGTTTGTGAACTTCACATCAGGTGATAACCACTACTGCAGGCTTTACAAGATGAATGTGAAAGTGGGCATATTTTTCAAAATCAGGGAATAATTTAAGTTCAAGAACTGAGGAAACACTATCTATCCTCTCATGATGAGCATGTTTATTGTATTGTTTTTACCACTTTCTGAAGCAGCTCCCGAAATTTCCTTGTGTAGCTCTAAATGATGTAAGAATAAACTGGGCGAGTGCTCCTGCCAAGCACCATCCAGTGGAAAGGCAGGCGCCCAAGACACTTGTATTTGCATTCACCTTACTTAACCAGTCTGGCACCAGAGACCTCCGGCTCACCTGCAAAATTAAAATGACTATGGAAGGTAAGCTTTTTGCAATGATTTAGGACATCAAGACATCCATTAGCTCAGTGTATTAATATAGCTTTACTTTTTGTACCTTATTTCTATATCTTCCTGCTGGATGTTTAAGATCAAGATAAAGCAAGACTTATATAACAAGAAATGTAACTTTTGTATCTGACAAGGTCACTCAAATAAGGCTCAAGTCAACAACTTCTGACATTGCCAGTCCTGTGGCTAACCCACTACTATTATCGACTATTGGACTATATTGGATTATTTTGCTGAATTTACTCACCTACAATATTTAAATAGCAATGGAATACCAATCTCTGACAAAATTAAACAAATAAAGGGAATATAAATGGAGGACCATTGTGTATCTGTATACACAAAATAGTTAGTATACACAGATAGTTTCTCTTAATTCAATGAGAAGAAATATTTGTACAAATAGTGTTTTGACAGGATACCACGTCTGCATGTTGTACTATGAATAAGGACTAAGAAGACAACAATATGCAATGTATTGTTACTGTCCTTCTAATCTGTTTTGAAACTGTCTCATTGCTGTTTTTTTTTTCTCCTCAGTAAAACTAATAAAAAAAGACATCTATGAGGAATATAATCATTTTGTACCATAAAAAAATGTACTAAGAAAAGTAAAAGTTAAAAAAAAAATCCAGGACAGTGTAAATAAAGGTACTTCTGAAGGAAGACTTCTAGAACTGCTTCAGAAAGTGGCAACAAAAGTGCAGTAAGTGTGTTTGAAAAAGAGGGGAAATATTTTAAATGAGAGTAATGGTGTTATGCCTTTTATTGTAATAATTTTAAAAAGATTTATTTATGTATTTATTTGGTACAGGGTTTCACTACACAGCTCGGCCTCATAGTGATCCTCCCTTCTCAGCCTCGCCAGTGCTGCAATTACAGGAGTTCACTACCACACTTGGTTTCAGTGGCCAACACAGTATGAGGCTGGCACAGTGGGCGGCCAGCACAGCATGTGGTTGACTCCAGGGATTGACTCCAGGATCTTGCGTTTGCTAGGCAAGTACCTAAAGCCCTGAGCTACCTCCCTGGCCCACTTTAATAATTTTTTTAAAATTGAAATACATATCCATTATTTCATTTTACTTCATATATAATATAATTTTCAGTATACAATGTATTTTCTCATCTCAATATATTATTAAAATAATAAAAATATAGGCTAGTTTTATGAGTAGTACACCTGGAGTGTAAATACAGGTTTTCAGAAACATGCATACAAATATTTTCTATGACAATTATGACAATGGATTGGCCAGAAAAGAAAGTATGGAACTGATAGCATCTACCTAAAGACAGTCAAACTACACATAGATTCTTTCTGGAATCATTATCTTCAACTTGGGTTGAGTTCTAGACTTGTACATAAACTTATATCTCCAAAAAGAATATATGTGGACACTAAAATTGATTCAAAATTAAAGATTTTATGTGTAGTTTTTCACCTCTTATTGGGTAGCACATTGTTGATCCAGTTGTCAGAATAGACATAAATGTGTTTCCAATATGTTCCTTTCATTTGACTTTGCTATCGTTTCTCTTTCCGTATAAAATTAAGCATTGAAATAAAATAGATTCTACAATAAAAAATTTCATCATTCCATTAACTGCTTTAAATTAACTAACCTTGGTTTGGGCCTTCCTCATTTCTAGGTGCTTTTTCTAGATGCTTATTGACTGGTTAAGATGCCTTTGACTGGTCCATGTTGTCCTGTATTTTTACATCTTGCTTCTGGCTAATTTCTAAATCATAGAAATACTGAGGTTATGTCCCTCTTTTAAGTTTTCTAATCTTCCAGGGTCTTCAAGAAAGTTATAAATATAATTTTACATATGCATTAGGGTAGATTATGCAGTAGTATTAAATAGACTTTCCACAATGTACAAAAGCTCTGTAACACTAGAAATTAATCTCTTGCTTGTGAATAAGACAACTGGATGTTCGGGTTTTCAGACAGCTCCTCGACATGTAGTGACTTAGGAACTCGTGTTGCTTTAAGTTTTTTCTTTTACGTCTAATTTCTTCTTCACAATCTGCTGCTAGCCTTTAGGAAGGAAAGAAAGGGAGGGAGGGAGGGACAGAAGGATGGGCAAGGAGGAAAAGAGGGAGGCAGAAAGTAGGCAGTGTGATTTTCTAAAAGTGTAAACATGCTACCTAAAGATTTCCCTTCTATTCTATAACCTGGAAATCAGTTGCATAGCCACACCTACTAAGAAGTCAGAAAAATGAAGTCTAGCAATATACTCAGGAGAAGAGTGGACATTGATCACCTCTTAGGTTTGAAATTTAAGTAAATGGTAGATGATGGGAAGTAAAAGGCAAATCTTCCTGAACGGAGAAAGGAGGCCAGAGATGGCAGCGGGAGCAGAAGGAAGCAAAGAGGGTGGAAGTGAAGCAAGCTCTGTTCAGTGTGCATGACAACTTCACATAAGGAGCATAATTGTACACTGCAATCATGCACAAGGAAAGAAGGGAATCAGGATGTGAATGCGGTGGGAGAGAGGGAAGCAAGGAAAGGAGGAGGATGGAAGAAATTGCTATGTTTTGTGAACATGTTGCAATTCCTCACAAAGAATGTAAACATTTTGCACTGCAAGGAAGTGCTAAAACAATAAAAAAAAACCAACAACAAAAACTGTGATGCAGTCTTCCCTTATCACATCAAACACATTTCCAGGCTTTGTTCAAATATCTTCTCTAAATATAGTAGGTTGTAATAAAGGCCCTATATAGTTTTTCTTTGGGACATTTTTTATGTAATACATTTTTTTTTCTGGTAGAACTAAGCCTATAACCCCAGGCCTATTGATATGGACTGAATTGTTCCCCTGCTAAAATTCATGCTTAGAGGATTCAATCCTCAGTATCTTAGAATGTAATGTGCTTCTAGTTAAGATCTTTAAAAAGGTGACTAGGTTAAAGTAAGGCTAATGGGAGCGTCTATATCCCAATATGGCTGCTGTCTTCAGTATTGTTTGCACAAAGAATAGACCATGTGAGAATGAAGTTAAAATGTAGCTACTTACGCTAAAGAAGGAGCCCCAGAAGAGACCAAACCAGGTGGCACTTTAAGGTTGGACTCCAGCTTCAGAACTACATCAAAATATAATCCCGTTTAAATGACGCTGTCTGTAGTATTGTTAAAAAGCCCTGCTGCAATTTACTACATGCAACCCATCAGCATTCATGACTAAAACCTAATGTAGTGAAGCATGAGATCACTTTATATATAAACTTTCCTTTCCTACTTAAAATTGCATTTCATGTACTCCCACGTTCACTTAATCACATTGTATATTTTTATTTTTATTTATTTATCATCCCCATTAGGTCACAGGTCAGGGTGCTGAATTTGTTTTTCATACATTCATAACACCACAAAGAGTAAAATGCACAAGATAGCATTATTTACTCATTTTTGAAGTGTATGTAAGTAGTAGGAAAATTGAGCAAAGATAGATCCAGCTCTATCATTGTAAATGCCCAACAAATGTCAGAGCTGGCCCATTAGGATATATACAGAGACTCAAAAGGTTCAGGTTTATATCTGAAACCTACTTCTGAATAAGAGTGAAAAAAATTTCAGGGGATTAGATGTGAAAGTGGGAAACACTCTGACAACTGGCTTTAAACAGCCACAAGTGAAGGGACATTATCTTCATGGGCTGCGAGAGGTGACAGATGAGGCTATGGGACAGCCTGACCACGTCAGGGTTGCAGCGAAGCCAAAGTGAAAAAGCAAGAAATTAGAATGTGAGTATCAGGTATCAAAATCACTTGAAGCTGAATTCAAAGTAGCTAAAGAGGATTATATTTCAAAAGAGCCAGAGGATAAAGTGAGCTGAATAATAAATGCTGGAGAGAAAATGCTAAATGTTTCCCTAAATTTGAACATGTAAGTGGCCGGCTCATGTATCAGCGCCTCAGTGGATGCCGATGCATACGCTTTGCCTCCTATGGTTACAGACCCGGGGAAGGAGAAGCTGCCAGCCCTGCCTCATGCCTTGAAATCATGTTGTTTCCTAGAAAGACATCAATGACAAAAAGTTACAGATTTCTGGAGACTTGTAACTTAGATGTTATTCAGGAAGGTTATTCAATAGGTTTGGTAAATAACAGCAAAAACGTTCATCCTTTTGGTCAACAAAGTTTACGCAATCTGCTAAATAAATAAGATCTTTGAAATTTGGGCTGGGAATATTTCCATGCTACCATATTCTAGCTTAGAATACAGTTAATTTTTCTGCCTGCTCTCTTAAGCAGATAAATGCATGATCTCAAAAGTTATTAGCATATCAGTGTCTAATTGACTGTAATAAAAAATGAAAAATCCTAATAACATTTCTATATGTCATTCCCATAGACCTCAATTATTCAGAAGTTTCATAATGCTACTGCTGCCTAGTGGAGTATAGCCCATTAAAAATGCAACTGAGCTAAAATATAAAAGTTTCTCAAATGCTTATAGGATGAAATCATGGTGGTATTTTAAAATTTAATGTTGCTTAACCTGCAACACAATGAATTCCTCTGATCAGATATAAAGTTTATGGTGTGAATGTAAAAATTAATCCATAGTGTTTGGTAGAACTGGTCACATCAGAAATTTTATCTTTCTTTTTTTGTTTAACATTTAAATTCTCTTCCAAATATTCTGTTTTTCCATTAACAAAGTTTTTAAATTTGAAAGAAAAAAGTGTGACAGGAAGTTAATGGGGATATTGAACGCATAAATCACTGATACATTAAAAATAATGAAATGGGGAATGTTTATCTTAGACAGACTACAAA
>NW_004524725.1:3363745-3365584 GCF_000260255.1 Octodon degus
CATGAACTTGATCCTCTCCATGATCAGGGCTGCAAAGCAAATTGGACAAGAACCAAATCAAGCAGCCCCATAAGTTCAACACAGCCTATCTACTGAATTGGGATGAGGCCTCATGCAATGCAGTTTCTAACCAGAATCATGGAAAGAATTAAGTTCATGAACTAAGGTACCACCATAGTGATGTGGATATAAACTATCCTCCAATTGATACTTTTTAAAGAAAAAATAAAAGCTGAAACAATTCACAGATAATTTTTATAAATTTTCTGAAAAAATGTTGGTTACTGTTATAGGAAAAATTCCAAGAATGTTTGGCCTAGTAAATCTTAGGTTACATGATTTTATCATTTTAAAATATGTCACTTCTGAAATATGATGCATAATTAAAACATAGGTAGTTTTAATGAACAAAACTTGGGATATAGACAATAGAAAAATGCATACATATACCTGTTTCAATAAAAGTTTTCCAGTAAGCAATGCAGAAAATTAACAATCGTGGTTTTATTGAATATCATTATCTTCAAAGTAGTTGCTCAGACTACCAGATGCAGGTATTCAAATTGATAAAACAATGTAAGCATTACTTTTCCCTTCAATGAACTGATAGAAATTAGTAGTATAATTATCTCATCTGTGATATATATATATGCATTATATATTTATATAATTAATATTAATTTATATGTAATTTATGCATTTTCCCTTTTTAAGTTTTATTTTATTTTACTTTGAAGAGTAAAAACAGGAGCAAGGAGAAATAGAAAAACAGACAGTAGCAGGGTAATATACAGCACATATTATAGATTTTCAAAACAAGAATAGTTAATCAACAATGGTTGTTATATTATCTCTTTTCATCATCAAATCTTGCTCGCATTAACCTTTATATTAATGCAAGATTGGGGAAATAATTAAATATTGGTCCTTGCTTTCAAGAAATCTTAATTTTTTGTCTTAATTTATTTTAAAGAGAGCATAATAATTGAGAAGACATTAGAAATGGTGCACATGGGGCTGGGGAGACGACTCGGTAAAATAAGTGCTAGCCCGGCAAGCGCAAGGGCCTGAGCTCACTCCCCGGTACACATTTACAAGACGAAGATGAGAGGCATTCATCCATGGGTTTTGTATTACACATTGTTAGCCTCAATGTAATTGCTCAAATCACAGATATCAGCATACAGAGTTGGTCAAGGTTAAAATTCTAAACATTAACAGCTATTTTCAAAAAACTGATGAAAATTATGAGTACAATAATCTCAGCCATCCTATATAAATACTTGCATATTTTCTTCCTCCATCCTTTTTTTCTATCTTTTCTCCTTTCTCTCATCTGTCTTATTTAATCCTTAAGTTCTGTTTCTTTCTGTTTTACTATATCTATTATGTCTTTCAGGTTTTATTTATTCTTTCAGGTTCTTACAATATGATATTTACATAGATGGGTCTGATTTATTTCACTTATGCATATAGCATCTAGGTGCATCCACTTACCTTATAAAGGCTTAGAGTTTGTCTTTCTTTATAGCTGAGTAGTACCCCACTGTATAAAAATTTCACATCTTTTTCATGGGCATTTGGTTGTTTCCAAGATTTGACTATAACTAATAATGTTCCTCACTGTTGGTGAGAGCATAGATTGGTGCAACCACTATGGAAATCAGTGTGGAGACTCCTCTAAAAACTAGGACTGGAATCTCATTCAATCTGGCTAGTCTCCTTCTGAATATTTTCCCAAAAGAATTGAAAACATCATACCATAGTGATTCATGTGCACCTATGTTTATACCATTATTTCTTTTGTCTTTTCCTCTATCCATCCCAGTGGATGGATGA
>NW_004524725.1:3366409-3367774 GCF_000260255.1 Octodon degus
CTTTCTTTCTTTCTTTCTTTCTTTCTTTCTTTCTTTCTTTCTTTCTTTCTTCCTTCCTTCCTTCCTTCCTTCCTTCCTTCCTTCCTTCCTTTTATCTTTCTTTCTTTCTTTCTTTCTTTCTTTTTTTTTTTTGTTTCTTGTTTTTTGGTGGTACCTGGGATTGAACTCAGGACCCTGCACTTGCCAGGCAAGCACTTATTCTCTTGAGCTATCTTCCCACCCCTAGATTTTATTTACTCCTTCAGGTTCATGTACTAGGGGGACAATACAATGTTTACACATGCAGTTCTGATTTATTTCGCTCATGAGTATGGTCTCTAATTGCAACAATTTACCTATAAAGCCCTTGTGTTTATCTTTCTTTATAGCTGATTAATACTCCATTGTAAAAAAAAAAATACATCTTTTGTATCTGTTCTTCAGTTGATGGTCATTTACAAGCAAGGTTAATTTCCTATCTTTTTTTGAAATACGAATTCTTGTTTTTGAAACTTTGCTTTTAATATTCTCTTTAAAATTTAAATAAAAATGTAAAAAATATCATTATAGCCAATGGGAATTTAACAAGACTGTCAATAATAGGTTATCTTTGTATTAATCTTGAAGATTAGCTTTTCCAGAGTGAACTTAAACTCATGATTCAATTCGTTTATTCAATATGTATTTTTAATTCATTCATTCAATATGTATTTTTTAAGAAGCACTTGGTGATTTTGAGATCCTTAATATATTTTATACTCCTATGTTCCATTAACTTCTTTATAAACATAGAAAGTTTAGAAAACATTCTAAGGATGATTATCAAGATGAAAGTTAGAGTGGATGTCAGGAAACAAAAACTTGATGTTTTCTCTCTTTCCCTCTCTTCACTCCCTTCTTCTTCCATCTCTTCCTTTCTTACTTGTGTCTTTCCTTTCCATGTCTTCATGCAGTCCAGAAGTGTAGGCAAAACTATGAGGGATCAAGAGAAACTAATACAATTCAGTGCGGAGGAAAAATTCTAATTTGAAGAATGGCCACAAAACATTACTTCCACAAAACATAGTAAATTGTATAATCAGCAACAATGTTCAAGGACAAGAGCTGTTGTTTGTTCATTTCACAGGATAAGACATGAGATGACAATCTGAATTTTAAAAGCATCAATCCTTTTTTAATTTGTTGTTCTGGAAGCAATATTGGAAAGCAACAAGGGACAAGGGTAGCAGCATCAGTTAATACATCCACACACACAAAGCATGCACATACATAAAGTTTCCTTTGGCATGTGAGACAGATTGTGTTACTTGCCTTATACAATAAATAGAGCACAGTAAATGAAATAAAGCAGTAACCTCTTGGTAAGTTATTCTTGCTCATGTATCA
>NW_004524725.1:3367949-3369945 GCF_000260255.1 Octodon degus
ACACACACACACACACACACACACACACACACACACACACACAATTTTACTATGCTAAAAATAGTTATTTTAAATAAATGTTTATATTATGAATTCATTGACTTTTTTAAACTTGGAAAATAATTAAAGTTTAAAATAAAAATACATGAAAATAGTGAAGCTGACTGAATATTAAGACAGAGACAGGGCTGGGGAGATAGCTCAGCGCTGTAAGCACCTGCCTGGCAAGCATAAGTTCTTAAGTTTGATCCCTGGTAGGAAAAAAAAGAGACAGAGACAAAATGTAGGTTCTATTCCTACTAAAAATAGACATTTTATAGGCTAAGTGAAAGATGTACTTTAGAAAAAAATTTTAGAAAATAACCAAAAATATTTGTAAGCTACAATATTACTATAGGGTCTCTGAACAAAATATATTGTGAATATTTAAATTAAAATTACTATGGCAAAAGACACATTTCCATTAATCTCTTTTCAGATAATGACCATTCCTTTAAACACACCTATTACAGCATTCTCAGAAAATTATAATGTACTCCTGGAGGTGCACTTCTGTGAGGGTCTTCATGAGCTAACACTAAAGCCAAAGGGAATGCTGCTGCTGAGTACCGTTCAGTAGTGAGCCGGGCTCCAAAATCACTTAGAATTTACCCTCGTGCACCTTCCTCTGATTGATTCAAAACACTGCAGCAATCAAGATAGTGCAATTAAAGCCATCCAGAAAAAAAGGCCTCAGAACTGCTTCAAACAGTGTCAGGACTGATGGGAAATGTATCTTCAAAGTATACACCGGGGAGATATTTAGGGAGATATTTTCAGTGATGTGCTTTTGACTGTAAGTGTTGAATAAGCATTTAAACAGTCACTGTATTTTACAATCCTCCTAGTATTTCACATCCCCCCTTTTTACCAAATTAGTATTCCTTAAAGGGGCTTAAAATCACTTGCATTTAAATTAACACATAAATGTTATTTGAAAAGGATAAGTGTGGAAAATATATGAGTAATTCATATAGTTTTTGTTATTTTCTTTTAGATACTTTAAAAATTTTATTGATTGTAGATTTACAAAAAAGTTGTAGCATAGTACAGTAAGCCTATATACAACCACAACCCACTTTCTCCTACTATAATTCTTTCAGATTACTTTGGAATGTTTATCACAACCAATAAACAAATATTGATTTGTACTTAATGAATGGATTCCATGATTTGTCATCTTTCATTTGCTTGTCTATTAGCATTTTTCTATTTCAGGAACCTATGTAGGAACCCCATTGAATTATCTCATTGAACGTCTCTTCCATTTCGCTTGGACAGTACATAAAATCTGAAAGGTACAATAGATACTGTAAAGGGGAGAGAAACTTCAAAGGAAGGAACACCTGGGATGAGGGGAAGGAGAAAAGAAACAAAAAAGAAAGGGAAAAGGAAATATATATGTATATACACAGGATAGCTTGCATAACAGTAGTGCAAATTTCTGCTGGTCTATTGAAACAAGCAGTTAATGATTTATTTTTTTCCTCTCTCCCTTTTAATATTTCTTATCTTTTTGGACAAATTTTCCATGCCTATATCTGGTAATCTGAACACCTAATTTGAAAACAACAGTATGCAATGTAACAACCATTGTTGAATTCCTTTTAATTTGTTCAGTGAAATTCTGTATCATTTCTAATGTTTTTGTTTATTATATTTTATTCCTTAAAGTTCTTTTTAAAAAAGATTTTATTGCTATTGACAACCTAAAAATTTTAGAAATATTACAGTTTAGATTTTTTATAATTTTCTGAATTGAAATACGAGTGAAAATTTATTGTAAGTAGGTAATATTTTTTATCAAATGCTTTCTTTGCATAGTTAATTCATGTAAGCTTTATATTCTTTTTTTACTTATTGATGCAGTAAAATGATTGATGGAATCTTTTGATTCATGGAATTCATCTTTTCTTTTTCTTTCTCTCTTTCTTTTTTTTTTTTTTTTGGTACCGGG
>NW_004524725.1:3370045-3371083 GCF_000260255.1 Octodon degus
TATTCTTTTTTTACTTATTGATGCAGTAAAATGATTGATGGAATCTTTTTATTCATGGTATTCATCTTTTCTTTTTCTTTCTCTCTTTTTTTTTTTTTTTTTTTTGGTACCGGGATTGGACTCGGGACCTTGCACTTGCCACTCAGGCACTTATGCCCCTGAGCTTCTCACCAGTTCTGATTGATGGAATTTGAATGTTTTATTCTTGTATGATTAGAATAAGTCTTATTTTATCCTATGTAAATAATTTTCCTTATTGTTATTTCTGTGAAGAATTTTCCATTTATTTTCTAAGAAAAATTTATCAATAAATTTCCTGAATAGAAATTATCTTGTTCTAGTACTGGTCAATGAAAGACCTATATAATGAGTAAGGATTAATTGCTCTGTTTTTATTTACTTGAAGGAATCATAGAAAATAAATGTGATATTATTATTATTATTATTATTATTATTATTATTATTGTATTTTAGGGCAGGATCTACAAGGTGTTCAGGGTCTCATTACTAGATTGGATGCCTAGTGCTCCGCCTGTTTACAGTTTCCCAAGAGTTGGGATTACAGACTCGCACCACCACGCCCAGTCTCAATTGCCTTCTCAGCATGCCCTGGGGGCGGGGCCAGAATGCAAGCCCAGGGATCAAACCCCCGGCCCTGGCACCCGCTTGCAGGTGCTTTAATCCGGTGAGCTATTTGGCCTGCCCATAAATGTGAATTTTCCCTTAAGTGGCTCATGAATTTATTAGTAACATCTGAATTTCGTTCTTTGTTTTGGAAAGACATTCAATTATAAAACTTCTTTCTAGATATAGAACTATAAATGTCTTACTTTTCTAAGTGACCTTTGAAAGATTTTTTCAAAGTCTTTGTCAATTACATATGTACTTTCAAATTTATATTCATGGTGGTATCTGTAATATTCCAGCATTTTTATTTTAATATGTTTGTGACAATAGTGAAGATCTATTTTTGTCTGATATTTTCAATTTGTCTTCTTTATTTTTTCTTGGTTAGTCCATAGTTTTATCAATTTTATT
>NW_004524725.1:3371293-3379753 GCF_000260255.1 Octodon degus
TATAGCATAAAAGCTATAAAATCAGAACTCATGTCCTGATACGAGTAGTGCTTTACTACAGTTTTATTCAGGACAAGCATGTGGTGTTTAAGCTAGATCTGCTACCTGAACAGATGTTTCTGGACACATGACATCTACACTAAGATAATATCAACAATGTTCATATCTTCATATTTCCTTACATGGCAAATGTGAAGTTGTAAATGAGTTTAAATTAACGACCTTGATTTGGGGAGATTATTTCGGTTTTGGCTTTCCCAAGTAATCACAGAAGTAGTTTTAAAAGTCAAGGAAGTAGAAAAACGATAGAGATTTGAAGTATGTGTTGTAACACTAAAGTGACAGTGAGCTACAATATGCTGATGGTTTCTAGAGCTTGAAAAGACAAGGCAAGGGAGTCTGCCCTGTACACTGCTGAAGAAACCAGGGCTGTTGGCGCTTTGGTTTTAAACCCGTGAGGTTGCTTTCAGATTTCTGCAACCAAGAACTGGGGGGAAAAAGTGAATTTGCTATATGGGCAACAGGAAAATAATGCATACATTTTGAAAAAGCACAGTGTGATAAAGGAGGTCTCTCACATTTTCTGAGCCACAAGGGAATATGTTGCTAGCAAAATTCTGTCAGTGAGTCAGAATGCGGGCATGTAGTATTGGAAAACAAATACCTGAACCTCCAGAAATTCTTCAAACAGGACCTGCAGTGAATTGTAGTACCACGTTGTAATACTCTTCTGCTGCTGCATGTACGCCTCCTCTCCATTCGCACGCACACTCGCAGAAGCAATCACTGTTCTACTGGGTCCTCAGTGGAAGGGTCTCAGCATTTAACTCAAGCACCACGATGCCTTGTCATCAGCTCAGTGACCACACAACATGGAAAGCTGTCAACTGTATGTAGAAATATTGAAACTGAAGATGACAGCCAAGCATTTTTATCTACTTGTTAAAAATCAATGTCACAAGTAATGTTAGTTCTTTGCAGTGCAAGCTACACTGTCTTTCCTGGAACGCTGTTGCTCCTGTTTTGATAGTTCATGTGCAGAAACACAAAAATGAAGTTTGTCTTGACCTGTTTCCTGAGGGAAAGCAAAGGTTTAAACTTATTTCCTGCACAGCTAGTCTTCATGTCTTGAGGGGATGATGAAAGCCTTTGGAAATTCCACGTACATGTTATGCCTCTTTTTTTTTTTTCTTTTTTAGGAAGAACTTATTGAGAAATAACTTCTGTCTGAGAGAGACAGAAGGGGGGACAAAGCAGGGGACCAAAACTGGGCTGTCCCACACAAGATATATTAAAATGTGGCAACAGTTGTATATATTGTCTGCAAAAGTTGCAGGCTATAATTGCATGACCTCTGTTCATTTACTGTGTTCATATTATGAGCATAATTTTTGTTTATTCCATGTACACTACTTTCGTACAAAACAGACAAAGAAAAAGTTAGCCTATCAGAATGCTGTTATTTTAATTGTACTCAGGGTTTCTTTTAAAGTAATACTGACTCTTTAGAATGAAATGGAGCTTGGGCAAGTGTGGGGGTCAGTGGAGCATCCAGAAAGGTTATATCCTCTGTACTCCCCAAGTGGGGAATGTGAAAACCTCTAAGTGTAAAACAAACACTGTGGAGAAGAAAGGTTTTTAATTAAAAGAAATACTTGCAGTAACATATACTGCTTGTTTTTAATCACATTTTAAAAAATGTTTTAATCATATTATTTTTTCTCATGTTATTTCAGTAATGAGCTTCTTCTGACAAAACTAAATTTTTATTACAAGACATAGCTGAATACCAATGTATAAAAAATATGTCAAAACTAAAAATTATTGAAAAATTTAATATGGATTAAAACATTTGTGTTTTGCAATAATAGTTTATTTGACAAATTTAATGAACTTGGATGAATATCACTACTGATACTTTTCCTTTTGTTATTGAACACTGTAGATTTTTATCTAATGTATCTTCTTTTCATTATGTCTATTGTTATTTCTGAAGGATATATCTTTATTGAGTAAGAGTTTAGTAATTTCTTATTTCATTTGCTTGGTTATAGATTTTGATGCTTAGTTTTTGTTTTTGTATTATTATTGTTCCTATCTTCTTGTGAGAGGGTCATTATGTCCTTTAGACTGGCCTTAAGCTAGTTTTAGGTTTTTGTATATTTGTGTATGCCCCTATGCATGTGAAGTAATATAGCTACATGTAGAATAGTAAAATCATCATCATTTTCCTTACAGTCACTCCCACGGTGACTGTGGAATGCCAAACAACATGTGACATATTTTTATGAATTCCACTATCTTTAGACTCATAAAGTTTCATTAGCACCGCTCTAGTTAAGAACTAATTTTTGTTTATCCTGTGCACCAAAAAGAATTTCTTTTTATTTGAGCAACTGTTCTTTTATGCAGTTCTGGTATGCCAAAAAACCTTCATTTTAAACATTACTGCTGCTGCTTCCTGCTTCCTCAGGTTTCTGGAATTCAGAGGGTGAGTCAGTCTCATGTGTGCTACAGTTTTCCTATTGCTTTTCTTTGATTCACAGACGTAATTAGAAATGAGTGTAGAGCTTTGCTGCCTATTGGTTCATTCATCAGCCCAGTGAACCTGGTTAGTTGGCAGTTTATATTGTTCTCAACGGTGCCGCCAGGCATGAACTTAGTCTGTTCTATGACCACAGGGACACTGGCCACTGTGCAGTTCATGCCCTGGTATGGAGTTAGGAAAGGGAAGAAACAGTTTTTTAAAAGTCTGTCTGAGAAACACAGTGGTCCCAGATGGAAATGTTCATGAATCTAGGTATTATTTTATTTTGCTTCTTATTGAAAATTTTCATGTGAAATTGATTTTGTATTTTCAATACATAATAATTGCATTTATATTAGGTCACTAGCACGTGTACATGTACATACCACATCATGTTCATTTTTATTCATCAAAAACAAGATGCATTGTGAATTAAAACAAAGAAAGTTAAAAGTCAGTCAGCATTATATAAAGAAGTGTTTCTTAACTTTGTCTTTAATATGAGAATCTCCCTGGTTTTAAATAAGTCAAAATTTACAGCTTTCTCCCGCAGGCCCTGGTTTAAGTAATCTAGGACAAAACCTGGGCATTGTTAGACACAGAGCACTCTGGGGAATCTGAATGTGCTGATGGGATTTGGGGCAAGTAGGGAAGTAGAGAGAAACATGCAAAAACATGCTTAGCTCTGCTAATTAACACGGAAAATTTGGAGGCATGTTCCTGCAAAGTATGGTGTAACCAGGCTGCAAAAGGGAGAGTATCAAGATTTATCTAATTATCTCACATGATTTTGGTAAGAAATAAATGAATTTCTTGTGTGTATGCAAAGCAGTTTATAAATTGCTATGTACATGCAAATAAGTCATTGTGCTTACATCGGCCTGGCTTTCCTTATCACAGTGTCAATGTTGCTCTCAACCAACCATCTAATTTTAAAGCAAGAAAACATGACAGTCAAATGTTGTCAAAGATATGCTGAAAGAAGGTACATTTCAGCTATATAAGGCATTCTTTCTACATTTTCTTTTTTTGAATTCAATTTTATTTTATTTTGCAGAGTAAATACAGAAGCAAAATCAAATAGAAAAAAGACAGAAAGGCAAAAGAGATAGCTCAGCAGACTACGTGCCTGCTTTGGCAAGCTCAGGAACCAGGGTTCACTCGAGGTCCTGCAGGCCCTGCAGGCCCTGCCCCTGGGCGGTGCTGAACTGGAGTCTGAGATTGGGCGTTGTAGTGCACGCATGTAATCCCAGCTCCAGGAGGCTGAAAACAGGAGGATCACTACCAGTACAAGCTGTGTAGCGAATCCCTGTACCAAATGCATAAAAAATAATTAAATAAAATTAAAAAGACAGAAACAAGGTAACATACAACAATACATATGTTACAGATTTTCAAAGCAGGATTAGCTAATTAACAATGGTTGTTATATTATCTATTTTTGTCATCAAATCTGTTGCTCAGATTAACAGATGTGGCTGTGCAAGATTGGGCCAATAATTGAATATTAATGCTTGCTTTCAAGAAATCTTATTTTTCACTTTTTTGAAAACTTATTTTTAAGAAGTATAATAATTAAGAAAACATTAGAAACGATACACATTTAGAAGACCAAGATGAACGATATTCAACCATAGGTTTTGTGCTACACATTACTGTCCTCAAAGTAATTAGTCAGATTGCAGATATCAGCATATATTTTCAGTATTTCAGTTGAATACTAAATACTCCAGATTTCCCTTGTGGTCACAATTCTGAAAACTTTTTCTTATGAGTTTTACAGGAAATAAGAGTTGTCTTCCACATTGAGTCTCACACTAAGGGAACATGAGAATTATTCTCAAATGCATTTCCTGTGAATAGCTAGGACTAATTTTAAATGTCTGTGTGAAATGTCAATGTAGTTGTTCTTATACACAGATTTTTTTGTTTGTCAGTGATTGACATCTACAGAGCAATGGAGAAAATTATAAAGGGATGTTATCTTTTTAATGAAACTTACATTGATGCTTCTTCTAAAGAGTGGGTGTTTCCTTTATATCATGTAGCCAGTTCACTATTCTATTTTAACATTTCCATTCCCTTCTTTAAATTAGTCTTAAGATAGTTGATACAAAGGTTTTCAATAGATGAAAAGAGAATAAAATTTAAACATATGAAATCGGGTCTAAAATCTTTCTTGTTCCTTGGTTTACTGAAAGTTTGTCTTTAACTTTTAAATAAGGATAGAATTTTTGGTCATGAGATAAATAATTCCAAAGTATAAAGTGTGTTTAAATTATGTCATTTTGCATAAAAAGCTTGTGAGTTCCTATACATCTATGTTTAATTAATTGTAGATCATTTTTGTCTTGATAAATTTCAGTCTAAGTGATGTACGTCAAATGTTTAGAAAACCATTCTTATTTAAAGTTATTTTATTTGAATATAAAATTCACAAATATAAAGTATCTGCATCACCTTTTTGTTGGAAAAATGGCATATCATGTGTTTCTGAGAACTCAACTACACTACACTACCTATGATTTCATCTGTACCTCTATCTGTCTGTTCGCAGTTTGAGTGGAACAACTGAAATTTTGTGCTTCGTTTTTCTCCAAGCTATAATAATTTCAAAATGGGAACTATAGCTCTATGACTGACTGATATGTGGGGCTACTCCACAGAAAATGGTGCCCGCTCCTCTTTCTCATCTTTAGTTTTCGATGTACTGATGCTGGTCTGCAGTTTCGTGAGAGAACTCGTCGGTGTCAAAACACTTCTTCGTCTCTCTCTCTTTTTCTTTTTTGGAAGTGCATTTTTCCTTGGACTGCAGCCATATGTTTTTCCTTCATTAACTGAAGAAAACTCTCTTTACAGTCTGATAACTTTCTGAGCTAAATATGAAAGTATTCCACTAAATATGTGAAGCAGATTATATCGCGGGTTATTCAGAAATTGGGGCTTGATCTGCTCTCATGCATGACCCACTGAGGCGTGTTGCCGGCTCTTGCAGCGGTTGTTTTGCTTTGCTGTATAAAACATGCTGATCATAACACTTTAGATAAGAGCATGAATCATGTTTGATTAAATTGCTGAAAAGCACAGGGGTGTGACAACAAATACATGAACATTTTGTGAACACGATGCTCCCTGTGTTAAGATATTTTCTATGTAAATTATACTTCCTTGGCAGTATGGTTTTACTCAATGTTAAATTACAACTCTTAACATAATTTTATAGCTTGCAAGGGATCATGAAATCATTATTTCTAAAACTAAAGAAAACAAAAATGGAGAAACAATATACAATTTGTATAAAACCCGTGTTAGCTTATAAGACACTCATAACTACTTTTTAGACTTCTTCAGTTTCCTACTTAAACTTTCAACTTCCCATTTATGAAGTCTTTTTAGAGACATACTTAGGAATTCTTGTTTCATAATGCCTGAATTTTCATGTTAAATGTATTTGTTTGTTGCTATTATGAAGAAAATAAAAATAAAATACCAAAAAAGTGTTTTTCTGTCATCTATTAATATTTGGCTATTGGCAAATATTTATTATATTTTTACCTTCTAAAAATTAACCCTGCAGTACTTGGCATAAATCGCTTATTTTTAGCACATCAATAAAGCATTATTTAATGTATGTGTTGCAGCTGTCAAATACATGCAGATCCTTTTAGCATAGTGATATGGAAACCTGCCCGTGAAATCTTGTTAAAAATATTTCGGAGAATTCACATTCATATCCATTTAGAAGAGGGGATGAACAGGCTCTATTTTATGTAATTGGAGAAAAAGATCAATACGACTCTCTTATCATTTATCCTCCGTGCTTTCTGGTTATTATGAACACAGTAAACATGAAAGAAAACCATTTCTATACTTTATTTTTCATTTCATTTCAATACTTTTGTTCCTTTAGAAAGTAAACACCAATGATCTGAATTTTCCACACAGATCCATCACTTCAAATATCAGCCAGAGGTTAGCCTAAGCACGTTTCCTACTCATCATCCAATGTAGAAGGTATTTTAAAGGTGGAATTGTGAAATTAATCTCACATTTTATAGTGCAATGAAGTTCAAAGAAGGCAAGTCCTGACTTGAAACTGTGCAGTTAAGGAGCGACACAAGGTCTTACCCTAACAATATTTTCTCTCTGCCATACTCTACCACGTTCTGCTATGACCCCTGGATACCATTCCTAAAGCCTAACCTTTGTTATATTAATACATCTGTTATTATTTAATAATCTGGTCCATTCAAATTAAAAATATTTGTAGATTCAAATGGGTAGAATTTAAGTAGAAAACGTTTGAGGACTTTAGTAATATCAAACTCATTTATCATTATTAAAAATTAATAATTGTATGGACAAAGCTGCAGGAAGGTAAAGTTTCTTTTTTTCACCCTTAAATGCTTTACCTAATCATTTCAAAGCAAAGACTCCTACTTCCCCTCTGGAGCTTAGGTGCTTCTGGAAGTAACAGGCCAGTAGAGGGCGCAAGTGGGATAGGACAAAAGAGAAGGACATATACTGTAGTATTTTAATGTATACCTGAATAAACATTTTATACGTGCAAACAGTGAATGGTGTATGATAGTTTGTAATAAACTCTCTCTTTTTTCTTTTCATTACCAGGATTTGAACTCATAACCTAGCAGTTGCCAAGCAGGAGCTCTGTGAAGCTATCTCCCCAGCCCATGGTAATATTACTTTTTGAAACATTTAGAATTTTCTTTGGTCAAAGTAATGATCCATCGTCAAACTATGAGTTACATTATAAATTTGGAATTTAAGTCATACAATTGTAATTGCAAGCACTTAACCATAAAAAAATCCCAATTTTAGACATTTAGGAAGAGTTTGAACTTTAATAGTAGAATCCTCAGAAATACTTTAATTCTATTCTCCATGAAGCACATGCTTCTAAGTTTGCTGAAGGTAGGCTAAGTCAATGGGGCAATCAATTGCTGGAGCAGAATATAAAATTGTTTCAGTGGGTAGAAGAAGAATGTGTTAGCTGGGCACAGGAGCTTGAAGCTAGTATCCGAAATCAGGACACAGACACAGGATTGCTTGAATCAAGACCATGGAGATCAGCCTACACAGTACAGAAGCACCTTTGGGAGTGTGTGTGGGAGAGAGAGAGAAAGAGAGAGAGAGAGAGAGACAGATGGACGGACAGACAGACAGACAGACAGACACAGACAGATGAAGAGAGACAGAAACAGAGCATGACATAGAGACAGACAGAAATACTGTGCTAGGTTAATGTACATTTTCCTCAATTATGGAATTTCATTATACTGCTAGTCAAAAATATAAAGCATTATCTTATGAACATATATCTGCAAAGACTTGTGTTAACCTAATTTTAAATTTTCTTTCTTGCTTAAATCACACACACTCTGAAAATTCATATATGCAATTTCAGTTTACTTAATGTTTATAATATCTTTCAGAAATTATGCCAAATATTTGATCCTTTACAGGGGTATATTATGTCTTTGGATCAAGTCAAAATAAATTTATTGACTCAAGAAGTGAAATACAGTTTTAAGGTTCTAGTGGAAGTTTGCATTTACATGAGCTTTCTTCTTTATTCTTCTGGTTATAAGGAAGAAAGTGCAATTAAATGTGAGAGATGGAAACAGAATTCAGTACTATCTCCTAATTCAAATTCTCAGACTTCTCATTTTAAGTTTAAAAATATGAAGTTTTTTTTCTACCACTGCCTTTTCTGTTTATCTGAAGGTTATATTCAAATTCCCAGCTTCCCATAATTCAAACACACATCAAAAACTCAGAAGCATAACCCATTTATCACCACAGTTTTTATCTTCAACAAAAGCATGCATTTTTCCTAATAAGATATTCATGGGATCTGCTAAATTTCATTTAGTAAGTTCTAGATTGCATCAGAAATCTAGCAGTAGATTCGA
>NW_004524725.1:3383298-3393325 GCF_000260255.1 Octodon degus
AAAAATGGACCTCAAGACCATTGAATGAAAGCCAGAGAAAGGTGTGTTTTCTACTTGAAAATATCTATTATTCTTAGGCATAAACCTAGCTCCCTTTTTGAATCTTGTATGACTTGTAATAAGTCACGGAGAAATAACTGAAGTTACAAAAATAGCAAGGGAAGATGAGGGGCAAGATTTGGTTCATTTTTTTTTACTTCTTACTTGTTATAATTTAACTTATTGTGATGTATTTAAATAAAAACATAAATAATACTTCATCACAGGTAAATATTTAATTTCAAACTATGTTCTATTTTAAATCTTTCCCCCATCAACCTGTGAATATTGATGTAACAAAGAGAATTAACTTTAAAATTTCTGTTTCTAAATATAACTTTAATGCTTATAGTATGCATTATTCTATAAAATTAATCATTTAATCATAGCACAAGTTTAACTTTATGTCACATGTCACTTACTTAAATGCTCAATAAATGAGAAATTAAATTTATAATGGTTTTTTTTTGTAGCCCCTCTTCATCAAAACACATTTACCGTGAACCTGCACCACAGATCAATAAACTCCACTTTATTTTGAAGAATGTGCTTCTTTTCCTGAGGCAATAAATGCACTTTATCTTGTCTTCAAGAAACTCACATGATATCTCTTTGTGGCTCATAGCCCTGAAGTACCCTCTTTAGCTATATTCTCTTTGCTTTGTTTACCTAAATCTAGAAGTTTCCCTTCACCACACAAATGCTATATTTAAAACTCCCCACAGGATTTCAGAAGAGGGAAAATCATGAATCTACTCTTCTCTATGGCTGCTCTGAAGGAGAAAGGAGGCCGTTGAGAAGCACGAGCTGACCACACGCTCACACACTTACAGCGCTGTATTATGTCAGGAGAGTAATGGGAGCTCCGTGATGACCAACGAAGCTCCAGCTGCAGATTAGACCAGAGCCCTCCTAGCAAAGCCAAATGCATGATCCAGAAACTGAATCTGGCCCAGAGCATTACTTCCTTAGAGCCAAAGCTGCATCAATCATTGAAGAGCAGACTTCTTCATTTTGTAGGTGAGACTGTTGAGGTAGGTGTGGTGGCGTATGCCCTAACCCCAGCCACTGGGAGTCTGAGGCAGGATTGCCATGAGTTAGAGGCCAGAATAGACTGCACAGTGAGCTAGAGCTCAGCCTGTCTCACAAACAAACAAAAAAAAAAGAAAAGAAAAAAAAAAAACCCAAACACTTAAATAGATAAACAAATGGATGTAAAGATAATGCATGTGTCTTATGTCAATTTATGTAGTAATTTATGAAAATGATGCATGCAAGTTAAATTTCTTTGTTCTTTCATTTTATCTGTTGAGTTAAAGTTGAAAAACATTTATTGAGACAGCATCTTATTTAGAATTGTAATTTCCATTGAAATATGACTATCAATCACAAAAATCCCCAGCCTTTTCCTCATATTATGGGCATTACATTGATCATTACTTGTATTACAGCTAATACACACAATCATCAAAAAGTAAATAGTTGTATTTTAGGGTTGTGCCTCAACCAGATGGTACTTTAAATCACCAAGAGTCAGAAATTCATGATCCATTTTCTTTTATTCCTCAGGCTAGTATCTTGTGATAAAAACATACTATTATATTCCAGGTTCTAAATTGTAAAAACTTCTGTTTCTTAAAGTACTATAGCATTGTCCTACAGTCAATCAAATATTAAAACAAGTGTTTTAGTTAGTAAAAGCTTTGGTTTCTTGGCAATTCTAAACCTGTATTGAGCATTTGGCTCCTTTCACAGAAAACAAAATGATGATGGTTGAAGAATCATATCTTTAGGGACTGTTGCTTCTTAGGATGAGACATAAAAATGAAAATTAGAAGCAAGTCTCAAGTTTCATAAATTATGGTGGTGAACACAAACTCCCCAGTCTTAAACAATGAACATTTGGACACTGTGAATCAAATGAAGAATGAAAGTATCCTGAACTACATTTTCATTTAGCCAGTTCTGTCCATAAACTGTTCGAATTATGTAGAAAGAATGATCTCAGAGTTGAAAGCAATAATTTTGTAGTTAATTACTTTAATGCTTAACTTAATACTTGTTTTCTTTGTCCCTACAGATAATTGCTATAAATTGGTCCTTTGCTTACCCTCACTTTGATCCCACCCCAAACATATGGAAAGAAAGAAGATTCATAGCTCCAAGAAATGGTCTGATTATAGACTTAGAGGGAACAGAACTCTGAATTAGCTTCCTGCTTCCCACTGGAAGTATATGAGCCTAATGATATGACCTCAGTTTAAATGATGTGGGTGGCTTCATTTTTTCTGGCTTTGTGTATTTACTTAGACCATGAAATCAGAGTATTACAAATATTCCAAAGGAAGACACAGTTAATCTATACAGCATGAAGCTTAGCTAATAATAAGAGTTTATGGTTGAGCCAGTGTCAAAGAACAATGTTGTTATCATAGAGAGAAGTAGACACGCTCATTATCAGAATCGCTAATGCTGGGAGAAAAGACAGTGGGAAAAAATTACAAGCGTGTTTGAATCTATGGTTGATTTCCTGTTGATGGGAAAATATATGGGAACAAAATACACATCTTACAAATATATTAGATATTTTTGTTTTTCACCAGAAGAAATAATACTGAGAAAAAAAAGATGTTGAGAAATGTACTTCAAAAAATTATTTACTTCTTGAAACACAATTCCTTCTAAGGAATACCCGATGATCTATAATGATAACAGAAGAATGTGTCATGAAAATCCTAAGCATGATTCTATAGCAGTGGTATATTACTTTAATAATTTTTAAACTTGCTAGAATGTCAGGAATATAGGCAGAGTGAACAATGATATTTCTCAGGCTAGATTAGGCAAAGTATGCACTGGCTTACACAGTTTGTTAATATCTCAACTATAAATGTTAAATGTGGTCAACCAGACTGTAGCTGACACTAATGTTTGGAATAATTATTTATAATAAGGCTTCATAATAATTAAAATAGGAAATAATGAAAATGATGCTATAATTATATATGTTTTTAGAAATTAATATAAAGCAATTCAACATAGCAACAGTGGTAGGAACTGGAAAATATTGGTATTACAACATTTGTATATGCTCAAAATTCTAAGTAATAGGCTATAGGTTTTAAATGCTAATTTCTAGTTACTATTTATATTTTAAAATTCTTCACTAATATTTTCTATTTTCTTGTTTTTCATTATTGTCCCTCTATTATTGATCTTCTAACTAAATCTAGGCTGTTTAAAACTACAACTTTGAGGTTTGACAACCATATCCTTCAATTCAGACCCAGACTTACAGAGGAAGAAAATTCTAACTTTCTAAATATCCAGTTTATAATGAGTACATTTTTCGGTTTTATTTTTCAAAGTTATTTGGCTTTGAAACACTACTACTAGTAATTCTTTTAGATGTCATTTATGGATATTCATGGTAATTATTCTCATAGACCCCCCTGAATCTCAGGAATGTAAACATATTTCTTACTAATATAGTTTGCTGCAAGCTGTATGCATCTGCTGGGAGCGCTCCCCTGCCTAGTGCCAAAGGTGCGGTCCTTCATGCTTCTCTCTCCCAGGACACAGGGACTGTTGCCTCAAAGCTTGCAAGCCTCAGCTGAGTGTTCTCGCTCATATGTACATTAGAGTCTTAGGGGACAGCCTGTTGAAATTATTTTTTAGTATTTTCAATATTGAAGCACAATAAGATTTCAGGCTATGTCAAAATTTCTCAAACATTGCACTAAATTGAGATACTTCTACATTTGTAAAAGCAATGAAATGTCAAAAATAGCAAAATTATATACTATTTATGTAGGTAAATTATACCATACATAAAATAATACTAATACTACTTTATTTTATTGATACTCGGCCTACCAGCACAGTTCTTACATCTCATCTAGTGTCAAACAGACCTTAACCAATTCTGAATTCATCTTACACTGAAAAATATGAATCTTAGTAATATTATGGAGAAATTATTTTCTTGCCTATAATTTTGATGGTATGACCTTGAAATTACCTGAAAAATTGTATTACTATAATCTATGTATGTTCTTTCTATTTAAGAGTGTTCAGATTTTATTTGGAAGAAATAAATTTAAGAACCAACATTTACTTATTATCCAGCTACTTAGTCTATTTATTTATTTATTTATTTCTATGAGCAGAATATATATATATTGAGAGAAAGAAAGCTCCTGTCCAAGAGAGGGACAGGAGAAGGGCCCAAGCGGGTAGTTCCCCTCAAACTATTTATCATCAGAAATTTTTGTAGTACAATTCGTTACTCAAAAGCATTATGTTTCAGGATAGATGGACATACTAAGCAGAGGAGGAGAAAAGCTTATCAAGAAAATTCAAGAGTTACAAAACCAAAGGCATACTCTCTTTTATATTCACACACACACACACACACACACACACACACACGAACACATGCGCACACATGCACACACACGCACAACACACACACATTCTTTCCCTTACTCTCCAAATTGATGTAGGAATTTTTTTTCTGCTTCACAGTACATGTATACAAGCATCAATCCAATCATTGTCTTGTACCTTAAATTTATGCAAATCTAGTTAAGTGTATCTGATTTAAGTTCCCAATTATCCTTTCCCACAATATAAATTTTAGATAAAAACATGCACAAATTTGCAGCCAAATGCATATGAAAGCTTATATTTAAGCACATATGCATGTCTGTCTTACTGATTCTACTAGAGGACAGCTTTGGAGGAATTTTCCTGGAGACAAATAGAAAGTTGAGTTAGGATTAAAATAAAATAATAAAAATGGATAGATTTTTGTGGGTGACAGTTTTTAGAAATGGTTTATATATTTTATTTAAAAATGTCACATCATAGCTCAACAAATCCTTTCTTACTAATCTACCATATTATTTCAAGAAGGATACTGGTTTCAAAAATAGTGACCCATTTAAATGCTAACGTGGGTACTGCTATAAAAGCCTCATGGATTATTATGACTTTTAATGCCATATTTAAAACACATTTGACCTTTGCAGCTGAACTTGCTATACTTGAGTGAGAAAAGTTTTACCTCAAAAAGAAAAATGACCTTATTGCTCTTAGTTTCAAATGTTATTAAATATTTATTAAGGTTCAGCAGTACACTAGGCATTGACAAAAGTATAATAATTACTTTAATTAATCTAGTATCTGAAGATGCCTAAAAGAAACATGATGTTTTTGCTACCTACTTATCCCTGGGATATAACACCAGATATCCACAACTTTAAGGAGAACAGGTTTACTATGCCTCACAATTTGGTAGAAGTTTTAGTCAGTAGTCAACTGGCTTCAAGATAGTGCAGCACAAAAAAAGGGTAAAGTGGGTCCTGTCTAGGTCCAGTCCAGTGACCTCCACTTCTCTGCCAGACCTCACCCTCTAAATTTTATTTAGCTATAAAATAATCAATGATAAGCATCATATCCTGATCATCCAGTCATCTCACAAACCACCATCTATGACCATATACGGCTTTGGGTTGCATCTAGATAGAAACCATAACATGTAACCTCTAGTGGCCAAAAGACTCACATGTATCCCTTTATGCAAACTGCCTTTAGTGCATCTCTAAAAGTTCCCAAAGTCTAAACAGTTTGAGCACCACTGGAAAGTCCAAATACAAAACCTTTTCTCAGATCAGGCAAGCTGTTAGCCGTGAGTGCCTGTTAAAAATAAAAAGTAAGTTAAACACTGCCAAAAGACAAAGACGCAGGGTAAATATTCCCATTTGGAAAGGAAGATACAGGGGAATAGAGAGGAATGGGACCAATGCATGGCTGAAATCCACTCTAGCAGGGCAAACATTAATTCTGTATTTCCAACACAACCCCACTGTTAGTACCCATGTATAATGTACACTCCTACACACATATAGTCTTTTGGTGGCTATAGATAGGATTCTGACTCATAGAAATTCAGATCTGTACCCATTTTTACTATGAAATTAGAGAAAAACAAAATTCTCCTCCATTGTTGATGCTCAGTTACTCAAGGGGAAGGTAGGCAGGTATTTTAGACAGGCTTTACTGACTGTCCAGTTATTTTTTTAACTTTTCATAAGTATTGCACTCAACAGTGTTGCCACATGGAGCGATAAAAAAACCCTAATAAATTCAATTTGACTGTTAGGATATTATTATTTTCCTTAATACATCGATTCAACAACTGGTAAGAAAGCCTGTTTAGGCAGAGCACAGTGGCCAGGGTTCGATTCCCGGGGTGCAGTGCTGGTCCCGCACCTGGGGCGTGCTGAGTTGGTGATTGAGACTGGGTGTGGTGTCACGCACTCCTTTAATCCCAGCACCTGGGAAGCTGAAAACAGGAGAATTACTATGAGTCCAATCTGTGTAGTGAGACACTGTCCTAAATACATTTTAAAAAATGTTAAGAGTCTCAAAAGACCCTAAAATACACACATTCAATTTTTAGGAAAGGAAAACTCCTTCGTGTCATTGTGCTACACATGGCCCCTTGCTGTGGGAAAGGAAGGCAAGTGGGGGATCTGGAGCCCTATTGGCTGAGGGATGGATGCTGATTAGGGCAGAAGCTCAGGTGTCAGCGGCTGCAGAGAGCTCACCCACCAGGTAGTCAAGGTGCACAGAACAGGGAGCTCTCCTTAGAGGCCTCTATAATCCTTGCCATCTTTAGTCCTTCTTAGCAGCCTGGTGTATACAGACCTGGCCCAGCATGTCCAGTTTTGTATGTAGGATCTGGTATAATGTCAGAGAATAATGAGATGGGCAGATCCAAGTATTTAAGGCAATTTCTCCAATGAGGTACAATGGGCAAAATAATACCAGCTCTTTTATTTAACAATTTAATGCTTTTATCAATCTGTCAAGAATGAGGACAGATGTTCAGAACAGTAAAGTTAGAAAGCTGTGCATCTGGCCAGAAGTAAAGGACTTATGAACTTCAAATAAAACCCTTTTCCTTCAAGTAGACATGGACTCTTATTATAGAACTGTTTTTATGGTACTGCATTAAAAAAGACAGCTTTATTCATTTTCTTTGAAGTGTTTGATGAAAATGATGCTTTTAAGCCACTTGCCTTAGAGTTAGCAAAACTCCTCTCTAAATGCAGTCTTTCATGGTAAGAAAGAGAGTTCACATATTTATAGAGAAGTTATTTTTCCCCTTGTTAGAATACATAGCAGGGAGAAGAAAGCATTTATTTTCCAGAGATTATTCTATTATTGAAGTATGTCTTACTCTTAACTGGTGAATAACTTCTTCTCTTACCTGAAATATTTCTCATTGAGTTTTTCAGGCATAGGGTTACTCTTTCAATGCCAGTATTAGGAACACTCATAATGACCAAAGACTAGAAATAAAATTCTCCAAGCTTAATATTTTGATCAACTAATGGACAGGTACAGCTTTTCAATCCTGCACTGTATCAGTTGATGACTGAACACGCTCACAGCACTCTTCCATTTGAATTATTAGGGGTTTTTTTTGTGGTGTAATGGACCATATAAGACAACATGAAAGCATCATTTTTATGAATTTTTCTTCTTTTTAAGGTTGTTATATATCCAGGAAAATATGCAGCATCCCAAGGTAAACACAGAGACTAAAATTATATGCTTTATGTGGCACTGATGACGATGCCTGTGTGGTGGTGGCAGGGCACAGAGGAACTGCAGATATTCTCTAGGTATAAATGTTGATCTGAGATCTTCTATGCATGTAGGCATTGTCTTTACTCTCTTACACTTAGGATTGCAGTTGTTTATCAAAGTATCCTATGGAGTAATTGGAGTAATAATTCTGTTTAAAAAATAAGAACTCTTGAAAGGAGACATAAGAACAGTTGAAAGAACAGGGATTCTGCTCAATCCATTTATAGACAATGGACTCACATTTTATAATATTTTAATTAACATGTACATGAAATATGTACCATGCAGTGCATATTGCATGCATACATGTTATATACATATATATTACATGAATTTGTCAGAATCAAAATGGACTCACTTTTGTCAAGCCTCCCCCCTCACAAAATGAAATAAAAAAATAAAAGAGATTAAAGACAGTATCTTACATGCATAAATCTGTTAAAAAATGCCATAAAAGATTCCCAAATCATCAGACCACAGAAAAATTACAAATACAGAAATACTTCCGCAAGGATACTGACCCAGCAACTGCCTACTTAGTCTTAGACTGGCATCGTCCTTGTTACTGCTCTTTATAGCTAATTTGTTTTGTAAAAGCTCATGCACTACTTCTCATTTTGCCTTAGAAACTTCCCTCTGTCTCAGCCTTTTAGAATAGCTCATGAATTTCACAACCAGATATGATTTCCAATAATTTTTAACTGCAATAATTTTTCATTGTCAGGATCCATATTAACAATGTTTTATCTTTTTATGTACTTAGTACAGGTTCTACAGTGTCTAACCACACAGATTTGACTTCGTAGTGAGCCTCCTGTTATTCAGCTTTCCAAGTGCTGAGATTACAGGCATGCGCCACCACACCCACTCTCAATTGCTGTCTTAGCCTGCCCTATGGGTACGGCTGGCCGGGCATGCTAGGAATTGAACCCCAGTTTCTGTGACTTCCTAAGCAGGTACTTTAATCCATTGAGCTATCTGGCCAGCCCAACACATGTTTTGTCTTATTTCCAAGGCTTTATTACTCACTTCACAAAGGATAAAAAATAATCTGTGGCTTAAAAATCAAGTGAAGGTAGACATGGTGACAGACACATAATGCCAGCACTAGGGAGCCAAAGCAGGAAGATTACCTTGACTTCAAGACAGTCCTGAGCTGCATAGCAAATCTGCACACCTACCTCAAGGAAACAAAAATAGTCATAGGAACACTGCAGTGACTTAAACTGATCAGAAGACTATGCACATTTAAATAAAGGACTAGTGGAAATGTAAATACTTGTTTAGCTATGGTGGATTTTACTTACCTAATCTTCAACATAGTTAATAATGCAATTGGATCTATAGGAAGTCTTATTTTATATCTCTACTAGAGGTATAATTAATGTTTTAAGCAGCTCGAAGTGATAAACTCAGTAAGTGAAGATACCCATTCTCCCCAGGAATTTCCCTAGCACATATATATGCTTCTTCCACTAGCAGTGAAGAGGTTTAGTTAGGAAGTCAAGGTTCATATCCCCCACAAATTAGTATGTTAAAGTCTAAACCCAATATGGCTTGGAAAAGAGGCTCTAAGAAAATGTTCAATGTAACAAGAACTTACACCTGTGGGACACAGACCTAATAGGCTTATTTGTTTTGTAATAACTCATGCACTAATAGGCTTATTTGTTTTGTAATAACTCATGCACTACTTCTCATTTTGCCTTAGAACCTTCCGTCTGTCTCAGCCTTCTAGAATAGCTCATGAATTTCACAACCAGGATATGATTTCCAATAATCTTATTGTCTAGTAATATGAAAAGAGATGTCCTTAAAAAGAGATACACAACATGCCTAATACCTTTGCCTCTTGCCAGGAGCACACAGAGAAATTATGTGAGCCTGAGGTGGGCATCTGTTTATGGAGCTCCCAAAAGCCTTCATCAGAAACCAGTGATGATGAGCCCTGAAATGCAAACTCCCAGCTTCTAAAAATGGGACCGATCCAGCCAAATAGTTCAGCGGACTAAAGCTCCTGGAAGCAGGTACAGGGCTCAAGGTTTCAATCCCCACCCTGGAGTGTGCTGAGAGGGCCAATGAGACTGGGCAAGGTGGTGTGCACCTGTAATCCCAGCACTTGGGAGGCTGTAAACAGGAGAATCACTACAAGCCCGATCTAGTAGTGAGACCCTGAACAACCTCTAGACTCTTCCCTAAAATACAGAAAATAAATTAAATAAATAAATGATAAAGTAAAAGTAGGGCAAAATAAAATTCTATGATTGAAGCACCACAGTCTATGGTGTTTTGTTCTGGTCCTAAATATGATTTCCCTTGTACTATT
>NW_004524725.1:3393425-3395174 GCF_000260255.1 Octodon degus
AGTCAAAAATATAAAGCATTATCTTATGAACATATATCTGCAAAGACTTGTGTTAACCTAATTTTAAATTTTCTTTCTTGCTTAAATCACACACACTCTGAAAATTCATATATGCAATTTCAGTTTACCTAATGTTTATAATATCTTTCAGAAATTATGCCAAATATTTGATCCTTTACAGGGGTATATTATGTCTTTGGATCAAGTCAAAATAAATTTATTGACTCAAGAAGTGAAATACAGTTTTAAGGTTCTAGTGGAAGTTTGCATTTACATGAGCTTTCTTCTTTATTCTTCTGGTTATAAGGAAGAAAGTGCAATTAAATGTGAGAGATGGAAACAGAATTCAGTACTATCTCCTAATTCAAATTCTCAGACTTCTCATTTTAAGTTTAAAAATATGAAGTTTTTTTTCTACCACTGCCTTTTCTGTTTATCTGAAGGTTATATTCAAATTCCCAGCTTCCCATAATTCAAACACACATCAAAAACTCAGAAGCATAACCCATTTATCACCACAGTTTTTATCTTCAACAAAAGCATGCATTTTTCCTAATAAGATATTCATGGGATCTGCTAAATTTCATTTAGTAAGTTCTAGATTGCATCAGAAATCTAGCAGTAGATTCGAGTTATACAGATGACTGCATCAAAGAGAGAATGATTTGAAACCAAATATATTATAGTATTCAGTGGTTCATGTTTTAAATGGAGAGAGGAGTGACACATCTATAATTTAATTCAATGAGCTTTTAAGTAATGGTGCACACTGCTATTTATGGTTCAAGCAATCCGGCTGCAGAATTCTCATTTGACAGGCTTTGGGATGCCTTCCCACTTCTGATTGATTTAACTTTAACAACAGATGGACCCCTCCTAAGGAAGAAAACAGTGAGGGCAGTGGAAATGTTACCTGACTAAAAAAATGTGTCAAAAAGCTCTCAAGTAAATTAAATTTATCATATCTGAGATTTTTACTGTTTGTGTTCAAAAATGTGGTTTTGTTTGAGGTTTCTAAATTTGATCTCATCATTTTTCCAAAATATTTTTTTTCTGAAAGGAATTTTAATGTCCAGTTTCTGAAAGATGTTACTTTTTCAAACTCCTTGGTTATACTGCAGACATAATGAATTGTCCCCTTCAATGTGATAAATTATGTATTAGAATAATGGACAGATCAATCAGAGAAGCTGTGTAAGTGAAATGCACTGCTTTTGGCAAAGTAGGGTCTGCAGCGTTTACATTTATCACCCAAATGTAGTGACTTTGATGTAGACTTTTGAGAGGCATTTATTAATCATGATTTCATTAAAATTTTTGGCAAACTAATGAAGTTTTATTTGTCACAAATATTGCTGATGATGTATTGCTGGTGTCCAAAACTACTAATCTTTGCCAAGAACTTGGATGAGATATTAAACTTCAGGTTACCAGAAAGGGCTTGACGTTGCCGCCAGTCAGACTACACATGGGCTTCCACAGGATGGGGAGCCTCTGTCGAGCTCAGTTCCAGTCGGGGTTCACTTTCTCTACCTCATTCACTGAAGAGTGAGACTTGTACTTGGTAGCCATGAGCGACTTCACTGGAAGTAGGAATGGAACGATTAATGGTTCAAGTATTAGTGCTTGCTATATTTGAACGATAAGGAAAGTTTTGGCTTTGAGTGAGCTCAGTACTTAAGTGTGCTTACCACTATGGCTGCTTTTTGGTCTATAAGCACCAACATTTTTGATATTAATATTGAGTAA
>NW_004524725.1:3407324-3414421 GCF_000260255.1 Octodon degus
ATATCCTGAAGATTAGAGGTCACCTAGTACCTCTAATTGTATTGAAATACTGCCTTTATGTCTTTCACTTGAGCTTCCCAAACAATTACGCATTACTTTATTGTAGTATTTAGGAGGTACTCAATTGATTCCAAGTTGGGAGAGTTATACCTACAGATATGTAGGTGCTCCCTATTTGTAGTGGGATAAGCACTGACGAAGGATCCTAAGTTGAACAATGCCACGTTGAAATGAGTTTGAATCACCCAAACTCTTGAGCACCATCACTCAGCAGTGATGGTGAGTATCAGTCATGTCCCTGATCTTGTGACTCACTGGGAGCCACCGTTGGTGCTGCTGCCAAGCTTTGTCAGAGAGCCTCAGTTCCTGGATTGCTAGCCTGGGACAGAGTGGACCTGAAAGCTCAGAATATACTTTTTATTGAATAAAAATATTTTTGCATGATCACACATTGCAATATTGTAAATCAGGATTTATTTGTGCATATTTATTTCTAGGTTTTTAACTTAATTTTTAAAGTGTTTCACCAAATCTTCTCTAAATCAAATACTGGAAGTTCAAAATTAACACTCACTTGTTCTCAATACCTTGAAATAGTAAAAATAAGACTTCAATTTTCAAGTTTGTAATGGGTTTAAGGAAGCTAGAAAATAAATCACAACCAAACAGTAGTCATTCATTAAAAGAACAACGAAGGTACTAATCTAGATGCACCTGTTTATATTTCAAAATATCCCTAAGGATAGTGCTACTCTACTTCTGCATTTCTAATTTGATTATTGTTTTCTTACGTATGAACTTTGTCTGCGACCATTAGGAAACTGATTGCTTAGAAACTTCAGCATTATTTGAGAGTTCTGAACTATTCAAGTTTGAATTAGAAGGAAGTCTTTGTTCTTGCAAAACATTGACAAATATGAAATGACCTGAATTACAGTGATAATCTATTTGATTTTAGAAATATTTTTGCATAGATTAAATTTCTGTATAGCTCTTCAACAGATCATTCAAATCTTAATCTGTACTAGATTAAAGTGGAACATTTCAATACGCAGTACTGATTAGATAATTCTGGGCCACAAGTGCCAATGGTATCACTGTGACATTGAGCATCACTTTACTTAGGTCATTGTTTTCCTGTAATTAGTGTGGCTGTAGCTTTGGAAAAGTAGGTTTAATGACACAATAAATAAACAATCATTTATTGATGAATGTAGTTAATGTGCTGTTGATTCTCCAGCTCCTTCTGAACCCACTATCAAATCCTGATGTGCAGAAGATGCAGAAATTTTTTCAAACATACATAATAAATTGAATGAGTGATTTAACATTTCCTTATTTTGTGCAAAACTATTTTTTCAAATCTGAAATGATAATGCTTTATGCTCTTTTAATGGAATCTAAAAGTGGGTTTTCTTTTTCATTTTTTGGTTGAGATTCTCTTTGGAAGTATCTGCCTCTGGAGAAATTAAATTCCATTAACTGTGTGATTCATTTAACCTGCAGTTCTCAGAAAGCAAACAACACTGCCCATCGCCAGAGGCTTTGTGTTTGGAGAAGAAACCACTTTGGTCTTGAAGCCTGTGGATTTTTTTTATCATCTTCTCAGTGTGCTTAGGTAAATAATACGTAACTGTAAACTCTGCCTGCTAAAGGGCTGTTAAAAATGTTTCAGCCATTTGCAACTCACTCGCACTATTTTATTCAGCCTTACCTCTGTTTTCTCTTTCCTAAACTATTCTTTAATGTCTCTATGCCTTTGTTTTGCAAAGTATGGATTTCTTCTATTCATAGTATTATTAAGCTGTCATTTATTTTGCTTGCTTGTCAAAAGTCATAGAAATAAAACGCACTATCACTAAAACTGGTGCAGGTCAAGTTCATCTACGGTTGTGCACTTCTCTCTACCTTCCCTCTGTATCTAATTGTCTTCCACCCTCTATCTGCATATAAAATTTCATGTTTCATTTAGTCTCCAAAAACGATTTCACTTTAGGTTTGAAAAGTAGATGCTGAAACAATATTGGCAACTGGAACACATATTTAATGTTGTTTTGTGAGAATTCATTCCAAAAAGTCTAGCAAAAAAATCTAGTGTTCTAGGATTTATATGTTATAACATTTTGAAAAATGTCCCAGATTCATCTCTTTGTATCACATGCTCTAAGATGAATGAGAATAATGTTGAAAATGTAGTGTAACTCTTTTAGAATATTTTACTGAGTTTACACACCTATAATAGTCAAATAATGGAACTTAACAAAAAAAGGTATACAGACGAATGTCCATTTTGTATCTATGTATTCAAAGTGGTTAGGATAGATATATAGTTACATTCTCTTAATGAGTAGAGCGATTTGTTCTAATGGTGTTTATAAATGGGATATCATGTCCGCATCTTGTACAGCAAATAACCACTAGGAAGAATGTATGCAATGTGTTGTTACTGAATCTGTCCTACCAATTTGATTTGAAACTGTCTCATTGCTACTTGTTTATCAATAAAATTATGGAAAAAATGCAGTGTATTACTAAAAGGAAACCAATTACTTCCTTAAAAATAGCTAATGGAATTAATCCCGACAGTATTCTGTAATCATTATTTTAAAAATTTTTATTAGAATTATCTTTTAAAATTTATAGATACATGTGTGCCATGCTTAATTGGCTTTTTCATTTATAAAATATCTCTCACTAATCATACCATCCACATATTCACTAGATAACTTGAGAAAAACATTTAATAGTTAGTGAAGATACATACCCCGATTAAGGACAAAACACTGTAAATACAGTTCTCCTTATGTACGAAACACTATGTAAATTTTAGATGTTTTAAATAACTTCAAAATACGGTAAATAGTCGCTTACTATCGTGGAGGTTACTTTCCAGACATCCATGTGTTTAGTGAAAATCGAGAAAGTAGCAGCCTTATATTTATTTCAGTATTTATATTTATTTTAAGGTTTCATAAACCCTTCCCACACTCTTCATTTCCCATACCTTAAAAACATTTCTAATGTTCTTAAACATTTTCTAGACTCGTATGTAATTTTAACAACATAGGTATACAGCAAGGTTCTGAAAAATCCCATGATATAGTGAAATAGCCGTGATAAATAATTTCAGTTAATATTTTTTTGAAAACCCGAGAAATAGTGAGTCAGTGAAAAGTGAACCATGACATAGCGAGGGTCTATTGTGTGAAACTAAGACTAAAACATGACAACTGTGACAAGAACATGGTGCAAGAATTCCTTGAGTGAGTCTTTACACAGAGACCTCTGATTACGTGGACACAATAAAGGCTGGTGTGGACTTGGGAGCCCTGTGCCCTGTGTTATGAAATGAATGCTTTTGCCTCCTCAAAACTCATGTGTTGAAGTTGTAGCCCCCAGTGTGATGATGTAGAGACCATTATGAAGTTAGCAGGTCACGACTGTGGCACTATCGGAGTGGGAAGCACGCCTTAGAAATGAACCCAGATCTCTTGCTCTCGTGTGTGTATGATCCACAGGTGAAAACACGATGCGAAGGCAGCCATATGGAAGCAAGACCATGCTGAGCATCTGTGTTCTGCCATATACATATCTCTAGTGCGTACACTTTTGTTTTTTATTTAGGCACAAGTTGAGGAGAGTGAAACTACTTTTTTCAGTGTTTCCAATATGGGTGGTGCCCAATGTGGCTGAGCTTTTCTTTTTTTCCTTTTTTAAAGCCAGCTCATCCAGCCCTGAGGGTGGGGCTGGCAAGGTATGTGGTGCCAGGGATCAAACCATGGTCTTCTTTGCCTATCTAACCTTTCCTAAGGAGGCGCTTTACACTTCTAAGCTATCTTGCAGGCCCCCTAAAGCTAAACTTGTGTAAAATTCATTTTCTCCACTTATTATGAAAGTAGAGCTTTTTATTTCAATGAAAATGAGATTCTACTTTTGAAATTATGACAGTATTTTTATCACAATGGGTATCTTCCTTTCTCGGATACCAGAAATTGTTTTACAAATATGCTTGGTGTTCCCTTTGTCAGGCTGTGCAATCTCTCGCATTGTTACTTCAAGTCAGTAGAATTTAAAACTCAGAAAAATCTTTGTACATCCATCCACAGAAAATTGTTTTCCTACTTTTATTCAAGCATAGCAAATACACATTATACTTCTTAAATTTGGGAATATGAAATTATCTTCTTTCATTCCCCTCTGACAATCTCTGAGAAATCTGCGAGATGGTCTGTAGCATTAGCACTTAGAAGGCTGACAGGATGTACCCCTCACTATTTTACCTTTCAATTTAATCTTAGGAAACACAGGAATCTTTACTTTAAAGAAAATTGGCAACTTCTCTCAAATTGGTACATTGCTCTCAAAATATTTTCAAATATCACTTTCAATAATGATAATGAAAACACTGGTTCTTTCATGAAAATATGCATTTATAATCATTTAAACTAAGAAAGCTTCTACTGATTTGTATGAAAATCTACAGAAGAGTATACAACTGTAGGGCCAATCTATCTTCTCACAGTGATATTTAAACATGGTCGTTGGTGCATACCCTGGAATTAGCTCCTTTGAAAATAATTTTCCTGTAATATGTTAAGTCATTTAGGAAATGGAAACTGTAGGTCTTAAAACTTTTAAGTATATTTTACATGGTGTGTTATATGATCTTAAGCGTTATATAATGAACTATTACTTGATACTACTTATAAAAACTTCTTTGTCAATGAGAGATGTAGACATCTGAATGCCCGATTTAAAAATCAGCAGTCCAAATGATATAGCACCAGAAAACTTTGCTGTTATCCTCTCAGACACAGCATTCTTATGCCTAGAGCCAGTCCTATTTTCTTTATAGCTCTTCCTTATGAAACAGACATAGAATGATAAATACACTAAATGAACTGATGTTCAGAATTTAGCTTCTCTCAAGATTATTTTAAACTATGTATATGTAATGTATCTGTCAATGATGCCTGGAGAACGATGTCATTAGAATATGTCACGGGGATTGCGTCTTCATTGCATATATGCAAGTGTTCAGTCCACTTCATTTATCTCCTCTGTGACTGGCGCTGTTGTGTTGGTGAGACATCTTTCATTTGTCCTCTGATTGTTATTTGTCAGCTTTTCTGTCTAGCAATCTAATTCAGCATGCATCGAATGTGTCCCTGTGCATCACACTGTTCAGCTCCACAATGGCTTCTTTGACTTTAGTATTTATCGATACATTCTCATCTAAAAGATTTAGTGATTTCAGTAATAAAGGTGAAAACCACAATTCACAATTTACTATGCTTATGCTGACATAAAGTTCCATTATTGTTTACTGCTTGGATTTTCATCTTATTAATAATTGTGCTTGTAAAATTGGGAATTCAGATATGGCACTGAAAATAGAATAACCAACAATTTCCTAAAATACATTCTTTCAATTCAAAAAATTATTTAAAAATGTTCTATGTACTTTAACTACAAATCATATGCTCTATCACTAAGGTGTCATGTGTAGGTGATCTTTTGTAACCAATTCATGGGGTAATGATACAACATTTCTGAGGCAATAATTTTTGTTTTTCTTAATTTTTAATTTTTTAAAACTTTTTGTTACCAATAATTACTATAAGACTTTAAGGATTTGATACAGACATATTTAGTTGAAGCAGCAACATATTCTTTTAATGACAGGCATAAACCACATTCTCACCAAGGTATATGAACAAAACAACTTTTTAGATATTTGAAAGAGCAGCACTGTTGGATTTTCTGAAAAGAAAAGAAAAAAGAAAGAAAAGCTACTAGGTCCTTCTAGCACTTTGCCTAGAGGCACATCCTGGCTTAGAGTGCATGAAAGGAGGGCTAAGTTGGAATACAGTCATTCTGAAGAGTTGAAAAAGTAGAATTGAGACTTTGTAGGTGCTGGAATGTCTGGGATTTGTGTGAGTTTTCTATAAAGCAGAATGTTAAACCGACAAGCTTCACAAATTTTCCAAAGATAAGTTTAATTTTTTGACCATGTTATATGTGATTTTGAAATGTGACTTTTCATGAACTTGTAGGAGAACACATATCTTGGAGCACCGGCAATTGCACAGTCCTGGGCTATGTTGCAGGGTGGAGAGAGCTGTTCACGGCATATAACTGAGCCCCAGAAGTGAAATGTGTGAGCAATCGGGTGACTTGATTGATGTCGGGGCATGTCCTAACTAAGCTGAAAGTAAACATGCAAAGATTAAAACTGCAATATTATTAAACTAAGTACCTATCATGGTGCCTCAAATTAAAAGCTCCTAAGATATTTAAAGGCAGATAACAAGTTAATCTCAAACATAGAGAATTTGCAATATCCAGCATAGAATATAAATGACTAGATAGCTAAATGATCAGAACATTTCCTCAACAGGAGAAAAAGTAGTCAACAGCAATGTAACCGTAGATTAAAAAGCCTTTGAAATGAGTAACAAGGGACTTAAAAATGTCAAACAAGTGAGGAAGCAATGCACATAAATTTGGGGAGACAAAGTAAAACTACATAAAAACCAAATAAAAATTCCACTACTAAAAATGTCAGTATTTGAAGTGAAGAATTCACTCATTGAACTTAAAAATCGGATATAGAAGATCAATATATTTTAAAATAGAGAAAGAGAAATTATCCAAATTCAAAAGTGACCTGGTGAGGTCAAATCTTGCCCTAAGCTAAAAGTAAATATCCAAATTAACCAAAGTCTCAGTGACATTAAGTATTCTAGCTGAGTTTTAAATTCAGAAAGTCTATGTACCAAAAGACAGAAGTTAGGAAAAAAGTAGTATTTCAGGAAAAAAGCTAAAACTGTTTCTGATTTAGTCAGAATATCAAATCTTGACTTCAAGAAGTTAAAAACATACTAGCAGGACAAAATTCAAGGGAAATAATACATAGGCATATTATGGTCAGATTTCTAATTCTCAAACAAAAACAAAAAACTCTTCAGAGAAGATAGGAAAATAAAACAAAGTAAACCGAGACCCAGTCCTAGCCCAGGTCCGGTGAGTGTGCGGAGAGCTTCCTGCTACCCTGCGCCGGTGGGACCAGTCCCAGCCCAGGCGCAGCGTGGTCC
>NW_004524725.1:3431115-3431699 GCF_000260255.1 Octodon degus
TAAAACTTTGAAAAGAAAAAAAATAAAAAAAATAAAAACCAGAAAAAGGCAAAAAAAAAGAAAAAATGAAATTATCATTATTTGCAGATGACATGATACTATATTTAGAAGACCCACAAATACCACTAAAAGATTTGTAAGTTTAGTAATCAAATTAAGAAACATACCAGGATGCAAAGTCAACACTCAAAACCAGTAGTATTTCTGTAGAGAAACAATGAACACACCACGAAAAAATTATGGCAACTCAAATTTTCACAATAACACTCAGAAAAAACAAATACTTAGGACTCAAATGCAACCAGGAAATAAAAGATTTTTACAACAAAGTTATAGTTATCTGAATAAATATATAGTAGAAGATTTCAGAAAATGGAAAGATATTTCTTGCTTATGGATAGGAAGACCCAATATTGGGGAAATGGTCATCCTCCCAAAATTATTACACTGTTTCAATGCATTCCCAATAAAATGCCATTAGTATGTCTCACAGATTGAGAAAATATATTCCTAAAATTTATCTGGAATGAGAAGAGACTTAGAAGAATAAAAGAATTCCTGGACAATAAAGGAAAGACACAGGA
>NW_004524725.1:3431799-3432449 GCF_000260255.1 Octodon degus
ATTATTTGTTGAAACTGTACTTTCGATTTGATTTGAAACTGTCTCATTGCTATATGTTTATGAATAAAACTTTGAAAAGAAAAAAAAAAGAAAAAAAAATAAAAACCAGAAAAAGGCAAAAAAAAGAAAAAATGAAATTATCATTATTTGCAGATGACATGATACTATATTTAGAAGACCCACAAATACCACTAAAAGATTTGTAATTTTAGAAATCAAATTAAGAAACATACCAGGATGCAAAGTCAACACTCAAAACCAGTAGTATTTCTGTACAGAAACAATGAACACACCAAGAAAAAATTATGGCAACTCAAATTTTCACAATAACACTCAGAAAAAACAAAAACTTAGGACTCAAATGCATCCAGGAAATAAAAGATTTTTACAACAAAGTTATAGTACTCTGAATAAATATATAGTAGAAGATTTCAGAAAATGGAATGTTATTTCTTGCTTCTGGATAGGAAGACCCAATATTGGGGAAATGGTCATACTCCCAAAATTATTACACTGTTTCAATGCATTCCCAATAAAATGCCATTAGTATGTCTCACAGATCGAGAAAAGATATTCCTAAAATTTATCTGGAATGAGAAGAGACTTAGAAGAATAAAAGAATTCCTGGACAATAAAGGAAAGACACAGGA
>NW_004524725.1:3433129-3454449 GCF_000260255.1 Octodon degus
AAAAAAAAAAAAACGGGTCTCCCAAATTCAAAGACCCAATGCACATCTGAGATGAATATACACTTCACAAATGAAGAGGTACAAATTGAAAATATATATATGAACAACACTGGGATTCAATTTTATGCCAGAAGGAATTGCTATCATCAAGAAATCAACTAATAACAAATGCTGGAGAAGCTATGGGGGAAAATAGAACCCTTCTCTACTGTTGGTGGGAGTACAGGCTGGTACAACCATTATGGAAACAGCCTGTAGATTCCTAAAAATCTGAGGTTGGAGGTTCCATAAAGCCAGGTTTTCCCATCCTGGCATTTTTCCAAAAGAACTGAAATCATCATACTACGATGTTATATGAACATGCGTGTGCATAGCAGCACAGTTGTCCTATCTAAATCTTGGAAACAGCCCATATATCCATAACCTGAGGAGTACATAAAAATGTATGGAATTTTTACACAGTGGCATATTATTCAGTTATAAAAACATAAATTTGAGACTTTTGCAGGTAAGTGGATATAACTAGAGTGTACTGTTAAGTGAAATAAATCAGACCTACATATGCAAACATCACATTGTCTTGCTAGTGTGAGAACCAGAAAGAGTAAATAAAATTTGAAAGGTACAATAGAAACTACTAAAGGGAAAGATTTTGTTCAGTGGGAAGAAAAAACTGGGATGTGAAAAATGACAAAAGGGATGTGGGAAAAAGATACATTTATGTATATATGCAGGATAGTTTGGACAATTTTATGGCCAATAACTGCTGGTCTTTAAAAAGGTATCATTTCATGCTTAATTTTTTCTCCTTTTATTTTTATTTTTATTTTTTTTTTTGAGATATCGGGGATTGAACCCAGGACCCTGCACTTGCCAAGCAAGAGCTTATTCTACTGAGCTATCACCCCAGCACCACTCCTTTTATTCTTATTATTAATTTCTTACAAGTTTTTGCTGTCTTGTTTGTTTAAAACCAATTTTTCACATTTGTATCTGATAACCTGAAAAGCTAATTTGAAGATACCATCATGCAATACAGCAACCATTGTTGAATTTCTATTATGTTCTTTAGGGAAATTTTGTATTGATTCTAATGCTGTTTTTAATTTTTAAGTGTTTTAATATTATTTTAATGTATTTGGTACAAGGTGTCTCTGTACATCTCAGGTTCAGAGTGATCCTTCCGTTTTCAGCCTCCCTAGCACTGGGATTGCAGGCGTGCGCCACCACGCTCTGTCTCAGTGGTCAGCTCAGTGAGCCCCCAGGAATGGGACAGTGTGGCATGTAGTACTCAGGATCAAACCCTAATTTTGTTTTTTTTTTAATTACTATTTTGTATTCTTAGTTAAAATATTAAAAAAATTCAATACAACATTTTATGGAGATTGAGAATATACTTCAAAATGGGACTAAAATAAAGATATGCTTTAGAAATCCAATGCTGAATATTCACCACAAAGAGAAATATATCAAAAACTTTGTTTAAAGGAATATAAAGGTTAAAGGAAATTTCATTCAACATAAATTAATAAAGACAGCAGAAATTGTGACTGTCCATAAATATAAAGAATATTTTAATATTTTTTAAAAGAATGTCATTTACAGTTATGATATAAAAACAACCTGAAAAATAAGTGATGATAGAAAATTCATAATTGTGTTTCATAGCTAGAAATAAAATATATAAAAAAGAGAACAGACACGGAAAAGGGTTAAATGAAACTAGATAAGATTTACATAATAACTGAAAGTTTGTGTTCACCCACAATAATAAAGAACACTTTAATCTGTAGTGCACTTTAAAAAAAGAATTAAAGGTAAAAGAGAAGATGAAAATGAATAATAAAATTACACCAATAAAAAAGAATAAATATGTCTGAATTGAGAGATTATGTTTTGAGGACCTTTATTAGCAAAGTGTCTTTTATTTTATGTTTAAATTGGACATTTACCAATTTTTTTTATTATATTTCATGGCTTCAAAATGATACAAATCAAATACATTGTACTTATTTTTAATCAAAATTTGAAAAGCTGAGTCTAATACTTCAATGGAAATTTAATGGACATGAACAGTAGTGGTCTACTTGAAAAGAAAAATGTTTAAAGGAATAACATCGCCAGACATGGTGTTACACATCCATAATCTCAGCACTTAGGAGGCTGAGGCAAGAGGATCACCACAAGCTGGAGGCCAGCTTGGGCTACTCATTGAATACAAGGCCAGCCTCATCTACATAGCAAGACCCTGTCTCAATAAAAAACAAAATAAAACAAACAAACAAAAAATCAGAAAAATAACTTTAAAAGGGGCTGGGGAGATCGCTCAGTAGAGTAAGTGCTTCCCTGGCAAGTACAAGGGTCTGAGTTCAATTCCAAAAAAAAAAAAAAAAAAAAAAAATACCCCCAAAACAGAAGACCTTATCTCAAGAAAAAGAAAGAAAGAAAGAAACATTAAATCATACTATAAGCTATACCTGATAATGTGGTTTGCCTGATAAAAATAGACATGTAAAGTAAATTTTGGAACTTATTTTTTTAATTCACTATGTCATCCTACAGCTACGATTATTTATAGAATCAATACAAGTTACATTTAGGCCACCAGTAAAGTATATTTTATTTTTTAATGTATTTGGTTGTTATAGGGTCTCACTATGCACCTTGAACTTGTAGTGATCCTCCTGCTTTCAGCCTCCCCAGCGCTAGATTGCAGGTATGCTCCCTAAGGCCTGGACTTTGTGGCCAGCTCAGCCTACACAAACCCTGGTCCTCCACTTGCTAAGCTTGCTTGAGCAGGCGCCTCAGTCTGCTGAGCTATCACTCTGGCCCTGACATGTTTTTTAATTCCTGTCATTTTTGAAATATCTGAGTCTTTCCTGACATTTGTTTATCTACTTTTCCTTTTCTGTGCACACAGTTATTTTAAGTAATTTTGTAGTTCTGGCTTAGTGGCCAGGAATCCCTTTAGCTTCTTCATATCTCATGCCTTTCTCTTTTGATTCTGAAGTATAGCTTTGTTAGGTTCAGTAATTTAGGTTGATAGTTATTTTGTTAGAAAACTTGAAATCCTTAATTTCATGCCCATCTGACCATCACTTTTTCAGCTGAGAAATCTGCTGCTACTTGCATGTGCTTGCTTTTTAAAAGGATACAACACTTTGATTTTCAGATTTTATTATTCCTTGTCTGTATTCTTGAAATTTTAACAATGATATGATGTGGGGAGGCTCTTTTCTACTCTTATCTTTGGTTTGTGACTGCTTCGAGGTCTATGCCAATCATGAGATTTGAAAAACATTACACTATTATTTCCCTAACTAAATGTTGTATGAATTCATTAACTTTATCTCTTCTACTTTTCTTCTGAAACTTTGTTTCTTTGTTTTTGTAGACATTTCACGTATTCTTGCACACCTTGTGCATACTTTTTCTTTATTGCTGTATGAATGTTGGAATTCAATAAATTTTCCCTAACACCTGAAATTCTACCTCTGACTAATCCAGCCTTGTATTGAGACAGTCTGTTGACTTTTTTGATTCATTGGATTATTTACTTATTTATTTTATAATTATTATTATTTTTAGCAAAACCAGTGATTAAACTCAGGCCCTCACACTTGCCAGGGAAGCGCTAATTCTACTGAGCCATCTCCCTGGCCCTCATTGGGTTTTCATTTCCAAGGTTTCTACTTTTTGTCAGACTCTTTTCCTTATTGATATGTTCTTATTGTGTCCAGCAGCCTTCCTGTTTTATTCAGTTGTTTGTATTCATCCTTTCAAAGTTGTTGGATCATTTTTGTAATCAAGTTGTAAACTTCTTAGTGTTACATCCACTTCTGGATCATTGGAATCAGTGATTAGAAAACGAGGAATGAAAAAATAAATCATCTTTTAAAACTTGCATGTGAAATTAATATCTAAAAAATTTTTAAAGCAAATCAATGGGAAACATGTTTTCAACAATCTATCTAAGAAGGAAGACTAACCATATGGAAAAAAAAATCTATGCACACCCTACAAAAATGATTGGATCCTACTTGTCAAGCAAGTGCAGTTGTTATATTTTTATTTAAGAAGGAAGTGAGACATTTAATGTGCCAAACCAATAGTGACCCAAAAAGCAAAATAATTGAAATACATTCTTCTTAGGAACATGAAGAAGGAATTTTCATTTATATCTGATGTAAGCAATCCAGGAAAGAAATTATACAGTTAACACAAGTAAGCATATAAAACACTACAAAATTGTGAGCAGTAATAATTTAAACTATTAAAACTAGACATGATTGGTACTTAACATTAATTAAAACAGAAAGAAAAAAAAACCTATTGAATGGAGAAAGTCACAAAAAGAACAAAAATATAACCAGAAGGACCATCCGTACAACAGTTAAACCCAGCAAAAATCATCTAAAGTATTTTAGGCAGCACAAAGGACTTATGACCTGGCAAAACTGTGAAAATTGTTAATCTAAAAGAATCCATATGGGGCTGGTGAGGTAGCTCAGCAGACTAAGCATCTGTTTAGGCAAGTTCAGCAACCAGGGTTTGATTCCCTGTCACACATACTATGTAGGCCCAGCCTCCAGGGCAAGCTAGCGGGCAACCCACTCTGGGCGTGGTAGTGCACGGCTGTAATCCCAGTGCTGGAGAGGCAGAAAACAAGGGGCTCAATACAAGTCTGAGCTGTATAGTGTGACCCTCTATCAAATATATGAATGAAAAAAATTTATAAAGAAATAGAATACAAAATAAAAGAATACATATGCTTTAATAAGCATGAGGTAGAGATAATAAATCAGAAATTCTTTGTGTATTACTGGGGATATGCAATTATATCCCAATTAGAGCTGCAATTTGTGTGAATCAGAAACTGTGAGATATATTCTGTAAGAATTCAAAGTACATGACTTGCAGTAAATTTGCATTTAATGAAAACCATTATCATTTTTTATTAATTTTATTGAAAAAGAAATAGCAATGAGTCAGTTTCAAAACAGGTTAGTAGGACAGTTAAAATAATTAATACATTGCATATTGTTGTCTCCATGGTAGTTATTCATAGTACAAGATGTAGCCATGATATGTTGTCTAAACACTATTAGTTCAAAATTTTCTTCTCATTGAACTAAGAGAAAGTAGCTGTATATCTATGCTGTTATGGTTATACATATATATACAAAAATTATATGATTTTTACTTAAAAGTTAAATGTGTAACTAAGTACTCTCTTGATAATAATCAAATTAATCTATCTTCTTTATTTATTAATACTTGCATGTATTAAGTACAATTACTATTGAATAGTTTGTTTTATTTTGTATCAATTAACTGATATGTTATTAACTATTACGTGTTTGACTGTGTTGTTGCCAACTTGTATTGTGTTAAATTATAAGTTGATTGAAGATAGTAGAGTATCTTGAAAATATAAGCAGTATTTATTATATTGTTTCTGGAAAAATAATAGTCTGATTGGTAGAGAACTAAGTTATAAATTGATAATTAAAGTCAAGAATTAATTTTGTTTAATGAGGATTAATTACATTATGTGAACTACACAAATCTTTAAGCCTTCGTATTAGAAACAACACATAGAGAAACCATCATGATTATTCTGTATGAATAATAAGTAGATATAATTTTAGTCAAATTTAGTCAATAGTGGTACCACCTGGAGGAGCATTACCCTTACTCTACTGTAGTCTCTCAGTCAGAGGTCAAGTTTTCTCTGGGCATCTGCTGCGACCATATGCTATCTCCATAGCAAGCCATCAGCTGAAATTTGTAATGTAACACATCAGATGCTTAAAATTATCACTGAAATGCCATGGTGGAGAAGACTCATTCTTGATTAAACCCTAGGTCTTCATTGGGGGGAACAGTTCCATAGTTTGACTAATGTTATCTTGATTCTCTTTGCTGAATGAAATCTTTGACTGGCCCCAGGGAAATAAGACCATGACTGAGCATTCAAGAAAGAGTGTATTCACTATGAGAAAATGTTTTCAGTACTACAAATCAAGTGAAAGACACTGAGTATACTTCATAACTCATGTGAACTTAAACTTACAGCTGATACTCTTAGAGACCCTGAAAGAGTAAATAGCTCTTTCTGAAAGTTTAAAGGAGTCAAATTCTCAAATAATCAATACAGAAAAACAGTGTTAAATTTCAAATATGCAAACATTTCATGCATGTCTGCAACACAGGTGTTTTAAATTTGAAAATGTGTTTTTAATTTTTAAATTTTAAAACACAAAAGCATACACAGGGATTTTAAAACTACATGCAGCATATAATTTTTTCTCATTTTTTGTTAGTACACATTGCACATACGTAATGAATATACTTGTCACAGGGAATTTGCATTAAGACCTGATGATGTATTACGCAGATTACCTGGTAAAAGATTAATAATACTAATTTCAAATTTTAAAGAAATGATACACTGTAGAATTCTGAGAAACCTCAATTTTCCTGCTCAAGGATCTATTTAAACCCTGGATAATCTTTCTTCATGAGTGTAAGGACTGCTGTGACTATGATGAAGTACCATTCTTATGTTTAGATTACTATGAGTAATAAAATTTTACTTGAAGTTTGCTTTGGGTTAATTAAAAGAGAGATTGTCATGGGCAGAACTGATTTAGTGAGATGAACCCTGAAAATAAAGGCGGATCATCAGAAATAAGCATTTATCCTGACCTAGAGGAAGCCAGCTAGGTACAGAGAAGACCACCAGACCTGAAAATAGTGGAGCTAAGAGCTAAGTCTACTAAGTAGAAGGAAAGTAGTTCTGGCTGTTCCTGATGTACAGACTAGAGAAAAGACCCAGATCTTAAAAGAGGTTGAGTTTCTGGCCTTTCTCTTTATTGCATTCTGTGGAAACTCAAGCAAACGAATTGGATGATAATTCACATTCAGAATCTGACCAATGGAAACTGCAACGTAATAGACACAGGACTAACTTTGCAGCAATTTATTAGACAAAAATAGAGAACAACTACTCTACATTGTTATGTTGAGAATGTATGCTTTCAAAGCACAAAAAAAAATAAATTACCAAATATATACATGCAAATTTATAAAGCAAGTACACAATAACTGACTTTCATCTTCTTTCAATTATAGAAAGCTTATACATAATACATGTAGCTAGCACGAAGAATCAAATATCTTAGAATGAAAATGTAGGTAAAGAATAAGTAATGAAATATAGCACAGCTCTTGCAAAGAAGATTAAAATAATGCCAATCTACAAAAGGTTTATGAGGGCTGATGAAACCTCCAAGACTCATCGAATAACATGCCTGAAATTTTTAACTTTTTTTAGTCTTCAAAGTAACTATTCTAAGTTCAACAATGCAAATGGTTAGGCATCTTCTATTTAGGAGGAAATCTATTTAGATATTAACTTGTGATAGAAGAGAATAGAAAACCACACATAAGGTCAGGATGTAAAGCTTGACCTATATGGGTTAGAAATGCCAACAGTCTTGGTGAAGTTTAGCGCAATTTCGGTAATAGAACACTTGTATAGCATGACCAGAGCTTGATTTAATCACTGGCATAACACACAAAAAAATAGAGGAAATACAACTATCTAATAAAAGTAAATATTTCAAAAAATAATGTCCATGTTTTAGCTTGTACATCTATAAAAATGGAAAAAAAAAACAAACACTTTCTGGTATTAGTGGAGGCTACATGAATTACAGTCACTTTGGTGTGTCAGGCACAGAAAATACTTATAATTAGTTTTAAGTAATATGAAGAGTACACAAACAAAATTACGTTTATTACTGTAGCTTTTGCAGCCCATTCACAAAGCTAGAAGCTCACTTGAAATCTTGCCCCTTTCTGGCAACACTGTGCACTCTTAACATAGAGTCTGGCAGGTAAGTTGGAAGAGCAGAGAGATTGTTAGTCTGTGCTTTCCCACATGGACCCCACACCCTTTCTGGGCCATGTCTCCTGTTGCAAATCACACGCCCCCCAGCAGACAAGACACCGCTGGGGAAAACAGGGACCTCTATTACGAGGGACTGAACTTTGTCTTCCTCAAAGAGATCTAAACCCAGACTTGGAGAAGAAGTGGCCCTTGTAAGTTTATTTTTCTACTCTCATCTGTAGGTATGACTTATAGTTTTCTTACTTCTAGTCACCCTTTTAGCAAAGTGTAGTGATTATTTATAAAAATGTACTCTGTTAAGGAATACAATATGTGCCCAATGTTATAATTAATATTTCATTTTTTATATTTTTATGTATTTAGTACAGAGTCTCACTGGGTAGATTGAACTCATAGTGATTCTCCTGTTTTCAGCCTCTCAAGTGTTGGAATTACAAGTGAGCACCACCACGCCCAGTCTCAATCGCTGGCTCAGCATGCCCTTGGCGGTGGAGGGGCGGGGACCAGCACGGCATGCTGGGCATTGAACCCCAACTACTGAGCTCTATCTAAGCAGGTGCTTTAGTCTTCTAAATTATCTAGCTGGCCAAAACATGCTGTTTAGATAATGTTTCTGTATCTCTATAGAAGAAAATCTAAGAAGAGCAGGTGATTTGGTGGCTGCTTTTAAAATTGTATGTAGTGTTTGTATTTTCCCTTGAAGTTAGTATATCTACATGTCTTCAAATTATAGTGTGTAGTTTTATCAGATGAGTACATTCAACATTTACATGTTTTTAATAAAATTATTAAACTGAGTTTATCAAGAAAAAGGAATACTGCCTGACATTGGCTGGCTATATTTACTTTCAATAAAAAGATCAATTGCATAGACATTTGGTTATTCTTTTCATATTGAAATGAAACAAATACCATAGTTCTTCTAATTTTTCATCTTTGTTTATGTTGACAACATCTCTTACAGAAATACAAATTAGCAGTTGAATTATATATCTGTAACTTTTAATTAAATGAACATGTGTAATTATTGAAGTGATTACCCTTTTTCTGAAACAGAATAAAAGAAAACAATGCTAACTAGACAATTTAGAAAGCAAGAAGGCCTTCCTTTGATAAGAAAAAAACACTTGTTGTAAACATAGCCATGTCTTACTATCAGGAATGTGAATATGGTACACTACATGATAGAAAGTAAAGTTTCCGAGGAAATTAAGTTTGCTAAACACCTGACCTTAACATAAAGAGAATATACCAGATTATCTGAGAAGAAGAAGTAATGGCATCATTTTAAGTAGAAAAAATTCAGAAAATAGACTTAGGAAGGAGGAGGATAATTTACACTATATTTTTGAAGTGTAAATGATCCCAACCTTGATGGAATCTTTCAGAAACTTAAAGCATCAACAACAACAAAAACACCCTAGAGATCGCAAAACAAAACAGTACTGCTAACTTCTTGATCTTAGCCATTGAGTGCAGTATCACATTATGGATCTGCAAAACTGTATGGTATAAAATTTGCTTTGTATTGTTTTAAGGAAATATCATTCTTTCAAAACTTTATTACAAGAACAATGCAAAGAAAATATAAACACAGTTTCTGTGAGGAAGTAATATTGTTGATTCTAAGTCCAGAAAGACTGGTTGTAAGTTCACCTACGACCACAGACTCACTGGAGTTTCAGCAGTGCTTTGTATATACAAAACAGCATAAATATACAGCTATTTTCTCTTAGTTCAATGAGAAGGTTTTGAACTAATAGTGTTTAGACAAGACATCGTGTCTGCATCTTGTACCAGGAATAACTACTACAAAGACAACAATACGCAATGTATTAATTATTGTAACTATACTACTAACCTGTTTTGAAACTATCTCCTTGCTACTTCTTTGTTAACAAAATTATTAAAATAAAAAAATGAAAAATAGTTTAGGAGTCCCATTGGAAAAATAGTGTGTAAACTGAATCAAAACTCTCCTGATAAGATGGTGTACAGTAGTTGAGTCCAAATTTACAAAGCCCTAAGTAACTTTCTCTGCAAAAGAAGAAAAAATTACTTTAGCATATTGCACAGATTGATTATATGCAAAATATTTGTATTACTCTATGATGTAAAACATAGTAAATTGCCTTGAAACCATTCACCATATTGCTTATTCAATATTTCATCTATCTATATCTATATCATCTATATCTATATATTCTATACATACATATATATATACATATATATAGAGAGAGAAAGAGAGAGAAAAGAGAGAGAGAGACAAGCATTTGCTCTTTTTTTGGAAATATATGGCTGTATTCGTTAATGAAATAGTCATACTGAATTGAAATGTAATGTATTCTCGCGTCCCTTCACAAAAATATTTTTTGTTGCTTGCCATTGTTTGAGGAACATTCATAGAATTAGTTCATAAGGTATGAAAGACAATGAAATTCCTTCCTAAAGTTGTCACGCTATCTGGTCACCTGGCTTGCTTTCTGATACAGAGAGCATTTTACTTCATTATTTAAAGCTGAACACATCAGTTCTTCCATACAGGTTTGAGAATTATTGGAGGAAAAAAAAGTAATGTGACCTTGGCTGGATGCTTCATTGGTAGGACTATTTTCATCATAAGTGGTTTTCAACATGGAAACACTGATTTGTATTGTAAAACGCTAGACAGCAATTGTGACATAGCTTAAGATTGTTCCTTCTCAGAAATATGTCTATTAGAAGTTAGCCTATTCCAGAGCAGTATTGTGATACAAGTTATAAACATAATCCTGTTACGGATCACTCAAAGCCCATTTGCTTTCTGCTGACCAAACCCATGAACACTTACTTTGCTGCAAAGGAAAAAGCCTTTATTCAAAGCTGTCTCCCAGCAAGTGGAGGAGACTGACTGGCTTCCTGTAGCCCCAGCATTGTGCCCACATTTGCAGAGGACTTTCCCAGTAAAGAAGAGAGGGGAAGGCAATGTGGTGACATAGTAGACAGCTCTAGACTAACCTTAGCACTCCTATGCATTTGTAGCTCTCTTATTCTTTGGAAAGAAAATTGGGCTCTATCTTCCTGAGACCAACAATGCCTGCCACTTATTTATTTTTTAATCAAATCTGAAGAGAGGAGAGTTCATTGTTTATCTGCTCTGCATGGAGAAATTTGGAGAAGTTATTATGTCCAAAAGACAAAAATAAATAACTAAATAAAAAAGAATAGTGAACTTGTAAAGCTCTGTGTTTTCAAGTAAAATATATTCCTCCTAGAATGTGGCAAAAAATCTGTGATATAAACTTTTTATTAGAAATTGAGTTTTTATTTTTCAGAAAAAGTGCTAATGTTTGTGTAGTCATTTTGTGTTCATTTCTTTTTCCCTCTCTAATTCCTTAAATAATACTACTATACAATTTTATTAAAAATGAAGCCATTCCAAATAAATAGATTTTTTTTTCCTCTGCTACAGTAAAATGCAACGTATGGTATGGTATTGACAAATTTAATTTTTTTACAGTGTAAGATTCAAGCAAGACTCAACTAATAAAATGCTTACTGAGAGGAAAACATTTTCTGAGTACTTTATATGTGTGTGTTCACTTAATTGGCACAAAAAAGCAGGAAAGTTATTACTTCCATTTCCCATCGGACAAGGTAAATAAATCTCCTAGAGTCACACAATCGATCTAGTAGAAATACTAATCATGTCTGTAGTAAAATACTTCACTCTGTGTTTACCCAAATCTTATGATAAAATTAATTTAGAAACTGTGATTGCAAAAAACAGGATAAGTTCAAGAAATAAAAGTCAAGCTAGTTCAAAAACATATTTCAAAGGCATGATAGCACTCAATGAAATACACAGGAAGGAAGTATTAAGAGATTGGAAACATGTAATAATAGGAATTTAGAATCACAGATCTTTCACCTTGTAAAAAATCTTTTCCATATTATCTATCTTTTATACTGATTTAAACTCTCTTCTCCCCTGACTGGTCCTATTTATAGTTCTTCATACTTTGGAGAAGTTAGTGACTGCTCTAAGTGCACAGGCACTATATTTCAATGCATGTGAACGTCTATCTAACTGTGTATTCCTGTGCTATAGCAGTAGGTGTCATAGATTTTGGTTATTGTAATGGTCAGTGCTTACCCAAGTCAGAGACAGAAGAGTGAAAACAACTTTCTGCACCCTGGAGACCTACAGGATGCAGTGGAGGGCATTCAGCCCACAGAAATCTGTCTTTCATGTCTGTATCAAGAGGCCAAAAGAATAAGGATGGGGGACTGAAGGGTCTGCTTGGAAAATCCCCAAGGATCAGGGCTGAAAACTAAAGTGTCTGTGTGAGAAGCCTGAGGGACCTGCGTTGGAAGCCAAGAAATGATGTCCAAGATGAAGATCAGGTATAAAGTTCTTTGAAAAAAGAATACAGCTGTTGTGGTTTGGGTCTACATGTTCCCCCAAAGTCTCATGGAATCATGGGAAGAACTTTAGAATTTGTGATTGATTCATAACCCATTGCTGGGATTATGACTCTGAGTGCTATGCTAACCCTACAGTGAGTAGTGTGCATACAATACAGAGCAGGAAAAGAGGCTTGCTTTCTGCCACTCCTCCATTTTTGCTCTTGTTACTTTTGCTGTTTTCTCTCACCATCATTTGTTGTCCTCTGTCACATGCCACTCTGCCTTGGAGCCAGCATCATATGGACTGTAACCTCCACAAAACAGTGAGCTAAATAAACCTTCCCTTCCTTGATGCTGAGTGTCAGCTATTTTATCCAGAAATCAGAAAAAAGTAACCAAGACAATTTGGTACTAAGAGCAGGGGCCTTGCTATGACTACAACTGAACATATGGTTCAAGAGCCTTTCGACATGTTTTATGGGAAAAGTTTGGAAAGGTTCAGAGATATCTCTTGAAAGAATAGTATTGCAATACCTTAGGTTGTTCCATATGAGAAATTCTGGTCAGAGCCTGGAAGAGCAGAAGGCTTATAGAAATCCTGAGATGTAAAACTCAAGTTCAGGGGATTTCTGCTGGGAAGAACTGAATTGGCTAGGAGACTCCAGGCAACTTGTGCTGTTCCTTGGCATAAAGTTTATCTGTCTTTTGCTCATGCCCAAAGACTTTGCCTGAGACTAAGATTAAAAGCAGAAGACTAATGAAACTGGCAGAAGAAATTTCAAGGCAGTCAAATGATGAAAGGGTGGCATGGCTATAATTGGGGACTTTAACCAGACTTGTGTTGAGAATCAAGAGCAAAGAGCCCAGCAGGATGATTTAAAATGTAGTGAGTTTTTCTAGAGTGGAAGCTCCCAGGAAAGCTGTGGACTACAAAGATAGAGCTGAGGAGATACCTGCTTGTGAGAAGGAACAGGAAAATAGAAAATATGACCCAAAGGCATCTCATGAAGCTACAAGTCTCCACTCTGCAGCCTCAAAACTGGAAAATCTAAAGACTTTGCTTTCAGGTAAAAGGTGAAGAACACCATGTTCCAGAATAGGCAAGGCAGCTGCACCAGGTTCCAGAGTGGTGGCAACCTAGAGAATTAGCTTCTCAGCATCACATTCAGAGTGCTGAGCAATCCAGAAATTGTTTCCTGTAGCTGAGACAGAAGAACTCTGACTTCTCCTTCAGTTGGCAGTGGCCTTAGCGTCATCCAGATGGCACTGGTTTTATATGCATGCAGAATGCAAGAGTGCTGAAGTTAAAAAAACTTCCACCTAGTTTTCAGAAGAAGGCCTGACAGGCCAGGCAGCTTGCTCCTGAGACAACAGTTTGTAAAATTGTGAAAATGAAGCCAGAGATGCAATGGAGGTCCCAGAATTGTGGAAACACAATGAATGTGGGTGATGTGAGGAAACCTGCATGGAGGGAGCAGAGTGTACTTAAGAGAGAAGGATGGGAGCTAAAATCAGCAGACATGCCAGGGAAGTAGAGCCACGCAAGCTCTTTGGAGATTGTATTGGGCCATGTATTGCCTTATATGCTAGACATGGAAGTATAGCTTTAATGTTTGTCCTGCTGGCTGTGCACTTGCCTTGGTCCCAATCCATTTCACTCTCCTTTTTGTAGCTTTTGGAATAAAAATGTTTATGTTGTGCTCTTGAATATTGGAAGTATTTTACACTGTTTTCATTTATACAGTGGCTTGCAACTAAGAATTTGCCTTACCTCTTAGAGGAGATTTGGGATGTGGACTTCCCAGCAATGCTGATGCTCTTAGGACTTTGGCAACTCTTAGAGATGGAGTAAAATGCATTTTCTATAAAGGGATATACATGAATCTTTGGGGGCCCAGAGTTGGAATGTTATATTTTGTTTGTAGATGTCCCCCCAAATCCTCATGCAGTCATGCTGGGCTTCTAGAGTTTGTGGCTAATTCGTAATCCAGTTAATCCAATGCTGGGACTTTGGGTGTGAGTGCTACACCAACTGTATGGTGGGTAGCCTGCGTACAGTGCTCACTGCCACTCATCCCCTTTTGCTCTTGTTGATTTTGCTTCTTCCTGCCACCATGATTGGTTGTCCTCTGACACATATCATTCTGCCTTAGAACCAGCTTAATATGGAGTGCAACTTCCACAAATAGTAAGCTAAACGAACCTTTTCTTCCCTAATTTTGGTTGGTGGGTATTTTGTCCCAGCAATGAGAGAAAGGTAACCAAAACAACAACCAAAGCTCTTTTGAAGAAAAACAACCAACAGTCCTCTGAAGAAAAGCAGTCACAAGGAAGCTCCTCCAGGGAAGGTCAGCTGAAAGCTTTTCCTCCCCTTCTCCTTTCTGTGCCATTCCAACAATAATCCTCCATGAAGTGGGTCTGCTCTGCTGACTCAGTTCAGTGGGGAATTTGAGCTCATATTGATAATCAGTCAATCACCATGGTTAGGTATCCCCTTCTTTCACAAATTTTATACTGTGAACAGCTTATCTTTCAAATACACTGAATAAAATAATTTGAACAAGCAACTAGAAAACACCTTATTTTCAGTAACTGCAATTTTCCAGTGTAAAATCAATGCATTAATATCTCCACTGTGACATAATACCCAATGCCCACAATTTAAGCAGAGAGATTTAATTTTGCTCATTGTTTCAAGAGATTTAAGTCAGTGGTTGACTGACTGTAAATTACAGACTTCATGGGGGAAGGGAATGGCGGAGCAAAGCTGCCTGCTCAGTTTACGGAAGTCACAAAACCAAGCAGGGAAGATACATCAGAGAGAAAGGTGTGAGGAACATGCCATAGAGCTCAAAGCCACACCTCTGTCACCAGCTGAGGAACAGACAAAAGTGTGCTCCAGCCTTCCCCTTGGTGAATGGAAAAGCCAAGTAATTTGATACTACATTTATTATACTATTTATTTATTTATTTACTCTGAGGGCTAGCTCAGTCCACCCTAGGGACAGGGCTCGTGCAGCATGTGGTGCTGGAGATCAAACTGAGGGCCCAGCTTGCTTGCTTAAGCTTGCCTAAGCAGGCACTTTAGACTGCTGAGCTATCTTGCTGGTCCATTGATACTACATTTAAATACCATCTTTCTAGTCTATGTCAACTTCATAACAAAAAAACCATCTTTTTAAATCATACTTGACATCACATTTAAAACAAAAGAAGTCCATAAATCCACCTTCCATAAGACAACTATCCTGCATACAATTGGTCATATAATAAACCTTTCCTCTATGTCACAACAGTTCCACCCAGTATTTTGCACAAGTCCAGATCAAAGTCTCTTTTGAAACACAAGAAAAATTTAGAGCTATAAACCTGTATCAACAGCAACAGCAAAATAACAATCCAAAGGTGTAATGGTACAGATTAAATAGTGGCATTTCATAAGAGAAGAATAAAGGGAAATAGAAGAGATTTTAAAAAAAGCAAGACCAAAACCCAACAAGGTGATTGTTAATTCCTGTAGCCGTAGTTCAATGCCCAGCTTTTGGACACAAGGTTGTAAACATCAGTAATAATGGGGGACCCCAAACATGTAACATTGCTAGTAGCAGTGCATACTTTTTTCTTAGGATGACTCCATGACGTAAGCTTTCCTTGGTAGACATTCCATAGTCCTGGCATCTCCATCTAGTGCAATTTTGACTACATTGCCACTGCTTGACAAACCACCTTGTGAGGGGTTTCTTGTCTAATTTTCCCAATCTTTTGACATGTTTTGGAAGTTACCTGACTGCACAATTCTTGTCATTCTTCATGCTGATAAACTAGTCTCATGTGAGCAGAGCTAAGTTCTGTTGTCAACTTGAACCAGGAAAGCACCAGACCTCAAGTTCTTTAATGACTGAATAAGGAGACTGCTGAGTACAAATTTTCTGGGTGGTTTCTCTCAAGCAGAGACCCCAGCAGGTCAAGTTTTAATGCAAAAGCTTACAACTTTGCATCACTGAGCCTGCAATGAGTGGGTTCTTACTGATATTTGAGATGCCTATAAGACATTTTTCTTCATGTTCTTATACAAAGAACTTTGATTATTTTTAATGGTGTACAAATTTCTTTTAAGACCACATCACTTTAATTTTTAAAGAGAATAACGGATAATAAAAAAAAAAACTAGAAACAATGTGGAATTTCACTAAACAAGATGGTAGGAATTCAACAATGGTTGTTACATTGCACATTGTTGTCTTCAAATCAGTTGCTCAGATTACCAGATATGAGCATGTAAAAGTGGTCAAAAATTAAAGATAAGATAAAAGTTTAAACATTAACTCTTCCTGTCAATAGATCAGTAGAAAACAGCTGTACAATTATACAAGCTAGCTAGTGTATATACATATATTTCCCCTCCTTCTTTCTTTTATTCTTTTCCTCAATCCAGTTATTCCTTCACTTTAAGCAGTTTGTTTTGCTTACACAATATTTGTTGTATCTGTTGAGTTTTATTTACTCTTTAAGGTTCTTATATTAAGGGGACAATGTGAAGTTTGTGGATCTGATTTACTTCATTTTTTAGTATATTCTCTAGTTGCATCCATTTTCGTATAAAAACCTTAAGTTTCTCTTTTTATAGCTAAGTAATAATCTATTTTATTTTTAAAAAATACATCCTTTTAATCCATTTTTCAGTTGATGAAACAACCTATTTGGGTTGTTTCTACAGCCTAGGTATGACAAATTGCTCTGAACATGAGTGACAAAAACAAAAACAAAGAAAAAACTGTGAGGATCAAAGCAACAGATTAGAAGATGCAGAAGAAACTACTAATGAACTCAGCTACTTTATCTTTGACAAAGGAGACAAACATATTCACTGAAAGAAAGATAATCTGTTTAATAAATGGTGGTGGAAAAATGGTTTTCCATATGCTGAAGAATAAAATTAGACTTATGTATATCACCAGGCAGTGAACTGAAATCAATATGGATCAAAGACCTGAATGTAAAGATCATACATCACTTTTGTCCCTAGTTTACCCAGAGTTCCTTCAGGGTGAAAATTTAAATATTTCAAAATTTTCTACTCAACCTTTTGCCCATTTTCACTATGAATTTTGGTAAAAGCCATCAGCGTGCCATGTTACAATCTGAATGTTTTATTGTCTTGAAATTTCCCATTGAAGATTATTTAGTCCACTTCTCTTAATCTTAGTTTTCCTGGAAAATCCCAGAGATTGTGCAAAATCTAGACAAATTTCTGGCTGTGTGTAGCCTATACAATTTCTAGCTTAATGATTAGTAGAGTATTTGTTCCTATGAGAAACCTCCTGAGTGTAGCTTTTATTGTCCACAATCCATCAGAATACTGTTCTTGTAAATTCTTATTAGAATCATTTATCAGGTTCTTACAGTCAAGTTAACGTTTCTCTAGTTTGCCTCATTAACCCTTCCAAACACATACCACAACCCAGTACCAGAGCTTTTTAAACTGCATGATCAGGTAGATTCATAGAAAGAAGACTACTTATCTGATTCCAATTTTCAGTTATTACTCAGCTTTCCTGCAATGGACACACAGTAATCAAGAGCCACATTTTAAAGAGGAAAAGCAATAGGTTGCTCAGACTCTGCAGGGATTCATTTCACGGGGTGCATGCAGGCTCTTGGGCAGTAGCATGGTGTCAGAAAAGTGTGATAAACAAAGATGCTCAGTTCCTGGCTGCCAGAAAGCATAGCAAGAGGGAGTGCCAAAGAAGCAGTGGCAAGGCAGTAGGCCTCGCTGCAAGGCCAGCCCTCTATGCTCCATCCTGATGCACGCAGAAGGTGCACCAACCCCACTGGTGGATCCCAAGCCAATCAAACTTATACTTGACATTAATGGCCGCAGTTATTGATCATTAACTCAAATGAGTAGCATACTCTCAATATAATTTCAATTTTGGCTTTCTGTGTAGATTATGCAAGTACACAAAGAATTATCAAAATTCAACTAATAAACTGTTTATCAACTTCACAAAAAATATAACTGAGAGGAACTTTAAATATGAAGAAATAGCAAGGCCAGCCCCTCCCGCAGGTGTGCTGAGTTGGCCACCAAGACCGGGCATGGTGGTGCGCGTCTGTAATCCCAGCCCTGGGGAGTATCACTTAGAATCCCAGCTGCATAGTGAGACCCTGCAACAAGTGCATAAAAAAATATTTATAGGCCTGTTCTCAAATGGTATGTAGAATTATTTGATTGATGTATTTTTATAATGTATAGCAAGTGTCACTTAATGTAAAAAATAAATAATTCATAATATTTTATAGCTATGTTTTTTCTTAATTTGAGGGCAAATACTTAATTGCTAGAAAAATGCATTTCAATATTCCATATATGGGGCCAGGCAGATGGCTCAGGAGAATAAGTGCTTTCCTGGCAAGTGCTAGGGCCTGAGTTCAATCCCCAGTTCTGAAAAAAAAAAAAAGTATGATGATAATTAGATTAATTTGAGAAGGTCATTCATGAAACTTATATATAATAAATTTCTAGAGAAGTCCTTTGGTGAAAAAGCTTATTTACTATAAAATTACTAAATTTTGGGAAAGCAAATCAAACAAAAAATAAATCTATTGATTTAAGAGATTTAGAACTCACTATGGAAAATTCTGAAAAACCAGTTAAGGAGCTGGAGGATTCAATGAAAGATAAGGACATAGAAAGGTATTGATACAATTTTATAGTTCAATCCTAGAGCTATCAAATATTCCAAGTTAGTAGCACATTTTTGATATTGATAGTTTTCCTTGGAAGAAAATATAATTAGTGTAGATCTCAGTTTTCAACAAACTAGAAAACAAAATTAAGACCTCAGAGTGAAATACAACCACATGTACCACCTCCATATACTATCACACACTTACCAAGATGAAAAATTTTGGGGACATAAAACACAGATATATATTTTCAAAGATTTCATTGATGAACATTTAAGAATTTAATACAGATGTACTAGTTTTGAATTATGTAATGGTTATAAATAGGTAACCAAAATAAGCAAGGTACAGAGAAGAGAAAAAAATCATAAAATATTGTTTTAATTGAATTTTTATGAAAGAAAGTTAAGTAAACTGAAGAATATATTGTGTAAAGAAAACCATAAGAGAAGACATATATTCAAAAATTAAGTATGATAATTTCAAAATTTAGAATATTACTTTTATAGAGGAAAGGCCAGTCTTAAGGGTTTGGAGCACTTCATGAGGATACAGTTGGAAGGGTGTGATACGGTAGCTATTCTAAAGTTATGTCTTAGCAGTTAGATATTATTTTGTGCTTTCCACATATGCAATATGCAATATACATGAAATATTCCAAAACAGAAAATTAAAACTAAAAATTATTATCCTAGTTATATGGTCTAATGTAAAATTCAGCAGCACTTTATAAAGTAACCTTACAGTACAGTTGTGCACAGGGTATAATTTGTCATTCTTCAGGGAGCCATATACCTTAGGTTCTGCATGTTTCCTTGTCCTCTTTGTGCTCAAACTCTTTGTTTTATTCTTCATTTTTATTTTACTTAATAGCAATTTATAGTGAGAAAAATTTTAACATGTATATTTACTTCCATAACAAGTTCCATGAATTCAACAACTACCTTAGAACTACAGAGCTAATTATTACTATAATGCACAGATTACTTATTAAGTTTTGCATCTAGATGTATTTTTATATTTATGATTTGTGAAGTCACCAAGTTATTTTTCTTTAAAGGTGATTCAGGTTAATGAGAAAAGAATAGAGACCAACAAAGAAGTAAATAATATATTCTTGCTAAAACTACAGGCAGTAGAACCTATGGCATACTCTTTGAACCCAAACTTGTTTACAGTAGGATGGTAAAATTAAAACTGAGCTGAGAATGAAATTATCTCACACCAGAAACTACAATAGCTACATGGAATGAACTAAATCTGTACTGGTAAAATAACATTAAATCCATGTTAATGAGTAATTTAGTTCAAGCAAACTATGAAATCAAATCATGATGTCACAGCATGGTGACTTATCTCCTACTTCATCAATTTTTAAAGTTGTTCATATTTAGTAATTTTTTGGTTGTATAGTTTTATAAGTAATATGATAAGCAGCTTTTGTTAGTGTTTTCCATGTTCGTGCATGCTTTGGCAATTTGTCATTAGAGAAAATAAAACTATATACCTTTTTCTCTTAAAAACTAGGAATCGATGAATATACTTGAGACAACTAGATTGTACTTTGAAAAACTCCAATAGTTCCCAAAGTAATGTATTTCTGTTTTATTTATTTTAAAATATAAAGGGCATCATATTTTTTTTTTCAGAACTGGGGATTAAACTCAGGTCCTTGCGCTTGCCAGGGAAGCACTTATCTCCTGAGCCATCTCCCCAGCCCTGGGTATTATAATTAATAGAACAAAACATTAGTATCTTAATTCAAAACCATAATCTCTAAAAAGGAAATTAAACCAATAATATTAAGAAAGCAACCATGTTTAGCCTCCACATGAGCACTCTTCATTCCATCTTTTAAATTTCAGGAAGGCTTTTGGAACACTACATGAACTTCTCCTTGTAAAAGCGTGTTAACTATGTATGTAAAGTCAAACGAGTATTTGGTGTTCTTGTGTAGCATTCAAACACATTGAAATAAGTTCTTCTTTTTACAGCTTTATTTCTATGAAGGAAAGAAGTCAGGAAAGAAGTAACTGTGCATGAATTGGTATAAGTCCGTAGCATTACTGTCTACCAACAAAAGTCCTTTTCCAGGATCCCAACTGTCATAAACAAATGAGTCTTTCCCTGGTTCTCTTATACCTCCTTTAATCTCCTGGCATCTTCCTGTTCAAATACTAATTGTTCAAATAGAGCAAGTCAGCATATGTAAGCATACAACAGACTTTATAAACCTACTGTTATTCAGTATTATATATTTGGATTTGCTAAGTATTCAGGGACAGATTACTGTGTGTAGAATGTGCAAAGAATATATATA
>NW_004524725.1:3454549-3460358 GCF_000260255.1 Octodon degus
TATGTCTCACATACTTAAATCTTCTCACATCAATCATATTAGAAATGAGAGAAGAAAAAAAATGGGCAGGATTAGAAGAGAATATACTGAGAGAAGAAATCTGTGAGTAAAAATCTGAAGTCGTATTCTCTCCTTCTCATCTTTCAAGGAGAGTTTTATCTCTAGTCAGCATGTCTGAGGGATGTTACCTCTCACAGAGATCTCGGAGAGGTTAACATTGTTCTAGTTATTTAGGATCCAGAGCAGATTACTGTCCGACTTCCACCTTGGAACTGTTCTACACAAAGAAAGCGCTTCCGTGACACCATCCAGTGCTGGCGTTTGGGGATGGATCTCCACTCCCCTGCTATGTCACAACTGATCCCAGGAATGTTTGAGGAAGTCATCCTGACTTTGGTCCAACAGCACCACCTGGAGTCACGGAGGGGACTCAGCAGTAAAAGTCAAAAAGCATATTCTGTTCTGGCTGGCGTGGTCAAAGGTGACTGAGTACAAAATAATTTGTCACAGAGGAGAGAGTAAGAGCAGAAACTGAAACTGCTTGCGGGAAACACCCGAACCCAGAAATATGGGATAAACTCCTACATATCAATTATGGTTAAACCAGAGCTCTCCTTTACCTATAAACAGCATTTTGGAAAATAATGTGGGCAAGGAAATGTTTATGAGAGAAGTGTAAATGAATAAATAGAAACTCCAACAGCGTCTATTTTTAACCTTCAAAGCCTGAAACATGGTAGTGTTACAGGAGCACAAATATGCTATAAATCCAAGTTCAGAACTGTTATGGCTGTCTCTGATGAATCCCTAACTGTTAAATCGTGTCTGTGGAAACAATTTAAAGTGCTCCTGGATTTATTTATAGGTGAACAGAGAAGCCTTGACAATTATCTAGCTAAGTATATTTTAAAGAGGAAGTGTATGACAAAAATAATTTAGAGTTATAAAAAGGTATTCTACATAAACACTATTTAAAAAATGTAAAATTTTCCTTCAGGTAGGTGACAGTTTTATTCTTTTCTAAATCATAAATATAAGAGCCCATGCTCTTTGATATAGTTAAGTATGTTGCACTTACCTTCTGTTATTTCTTTTGAATGTATTATATAAATCTTGTGTCCAGACTAAAGCTGAAACTGAGGTAAGCGTCACTTTCACAGAGATTCTATGAATATGGATAAGCATATAATTTTAATGGATTTTACTTATTCTTATAGTTAATTGTTAACATTTAAGTACACTGATATCTACAGTTTAAGAGTTTAATGCTAAAATACAGTGACAGCAATTTTCATGGCTGCCAATTCTAAATTTCTCTTGTGAATCTTACATTGTATTTCTTTCTTTCTTTTTTTTCTTATATTGTATTTCTGAAAGGTTATGTGCATTCTCCTTTACAACAGAGGTCAGCTAGGAGAAAGGGTATATTGTTCTTCTTTTCTTGTCCTCTCTTTTTTGTAGTAAACATCCAATATTAAATCTTACCTTTTCTTGAACTTATATCTTCCAAGAAAAAGATGCAGTTTTCATTTAAACAATCTGATAAGTTGAAGTGCTATATGCTGAAGTTTCCCAAGTAAATTTAAGTCTTTTGTCTTCTGTATTTTTCCATTTCTTTTTTTTTATTTGCTATATTGTGCTTTACAAAATCACCTTATTCTTAGCTTTAGTTATATACACTGTCAAAGGTGTCATTTAACTAGTGCTTCATAAAACAAAATCAACATCATTGTTTGAATTTGTACTTTTACATTACACCAAGAAATTTGGGTATCTTTTTTTCAAAATGTATAGAAAAGTGTTTCTTCATTTGCTCTCACACCGGGTGCCAAGACAGGTGTGGTGGTGCAAGCCGGTAAGCCCAGTGCTGGGGGAGCTGAGAACAAGAGGATCAATATGAGTCTGTAGTGAGACCCTGCACCAAATAGATGAAAACAAATAGATTCTAATATTCGACAACCTCTTAATGTCGCAGTAACAACTAATACATCATGCTTTATCTTTTTCCACAAATCTCAAAGATACCTAAAAAATGTTTCAGTGTCATCAAGGTTGATTTAGAGTAAAAGATGATAAAGATGATTTATATTTTTTTCTTTTTCTTTTTTAAATTAATTTTATTGAGAAAGAAATAGCAATGAGACAGTTTCAAAACAGGTCAGTAGGACAGTTACAATAATTGATACACTGCATGTTGTTGTCTTCATATAGTTATTCATAGTACAAGATACAGACATGGTATCTTGTCTAAACACTATTAGTTCAAATCTTTCTTCTCACTGAACTAAGAGAAGGTAGCTGTATATCTAACCTAACTAATTTGTATATACAGATATAAATGGTCCTTCATTTATATCCCCCTTTTTGTTTAGCTTTGTTAGAGATGGATATTCTATTGCCATTCAAATATTGTAGGTGAGTGAATTCAGCAAAATAATCCAATATAGTTCCACAGACCATAACACTAGTGGGTTATCTGAGGGACTGGCAATGTCAAAATTTGTTGACTTGAGCCATTTTCGAACTGCACAGGTAATACTTGAAAGAATTACTAACTAGGGCCTTCTCTTATTGAGAAGTTTTTGCACATCAAAAGAAATTACCAACAGAGTGAGAAGACAACCCACAAATTTGGAAAAATTCTTGACTAATAAGCACTCAGACAAAAGTCACTCTCTAGAATTTATAAAGAACTAGAAAACACTAGGGCCCAAAATTTAAAGACCAATCCAGAAGTGGGCATCTGAGATGAACACACACTTCTCAGAGGACAAAATATAGAAGTGAATAAGCATATGAAAAAATGCTCCACATCACCAGCCATCCATGAAATGCAAATTAAAAGAACACTTAGATACCATCTCACCCCAGGAAGAATGACTATTATAAAGAAATCACCCAACAACAAATGTTGGAGAGGCTGTGGGGAAAGAGGAGTGCTTCTCTACTTTGGATGGGACTGTAGACTGGTGCAACCATTATGGAAATCAATGTGGAGACTCCTTAAAAAACTAGGACTGGAAATCCCATTCAATCCAGGTATCCCTCTTCTGGGAATTTGCCCAAAAGAACTGAAATCATCATATCATAGTGATATATGTGCACCTATGTTTATAGCAGCACAATTTGTGATAGCCAAATCTTGGAAACAACCAAAATGCCCATCACCTGAGGAATGGATGAAAAAGTTGTGGTGTTTTTATACAATGGAGTATTACTCAGCTATAAAGAATGATAAACTTTAGGCCTTCATATATAAGTGGATACAAGTTGAATATATACTCATAAGTGAAATAAACCATACCTACATGTATAAATATCATATAGTCTCCCTAGGGTAAGAACTCAAAAGAAGAAATAAAAATTGAAAGGTATAATATAACTAAATGGAAAACTAGAACTTAAGAATTAAACAATGAAGAGAGGGCAAGGAGAAAAGCTAGGAAACATGGCATGGGCAAAACCATACATTTATATACATAAGATGTAATAATTTATTTCCTAACAGTATCTTATTTTGTATTTTGCTGTGATGTAATTATTGCATGAACACAGAACAAAGCTGTGATCAAAGCAGCATTTTACATGCTTTTCATATTTGGATTTATATAGATCTTCGTATTTGTTTCATTGTAACGATGGTTAAATGACTTTCTACTCTACACATTTTTTTCAATCATTTACTGCATTTTAGTTGAATAACATCCTGAAGTTCCTCAGTAAATGTGTACAACAAAGTCAGTTATGTTCATCACAAATGATGATATTGTTATGTTATAAAATCTGCCATTGTTTCTCTGTACCTTTTAAAATATTAAATAAATTGAAATAGAACAATTTACTATGTAACTAACATTGTTGTGCAAAAGTTCGTACATGACTACAGAAATCTGAAGAAAAATTGTGCTTTGAGAACACAAGAAGAAAGTAAATGAAAATCAAACTTTTGAGATGAAAAATCAGAAGACTTTTTAACCTTCATTGAAAAGAAAGCAGAAGATTTTAGCAGATCAAAACATATATTACATTTTAAATGATGGGATCATCTTGAGCTTGAGGCTATTTTCTTTGTTGTCCAAATTCTTGCTCTCTTTCAAACATGTATTCTACCATGTTTATTTTCCACTTTCATCAATGTAAATCTGAACTTATATTCTATTTTGGAGTTATTCTTAAAATTAGTACTTTATTTTGCAGCTAACAGAATTTCCTCTTTCATTTTAAACAGAATGGAATATTGTAAAAGAAAAGGGATGATTTTACCTTAAAAAATAAATGTCAGTTTCTCTCGATTTCCTGTCTGCTCCTATTCCCAGACATAACTTTTTCATCTCATCAGTCATCCAGAGATGACTGCCCACCACAGCTGGGAAGACTACTCAAATGAAAGAGCTGTGTGACCCTGTGCAGACCATACTGTTCCTTGAGCCTTATATCAAACTCAGTTGATTAAAAAATATACTTTAAGAAAGAGCCTCTTCCTAGGTCCAATTTATCAAATATGTTTGAAAATTTTTCACAATAAAAAGCTGTGTGTAGTAATAAATCACTTGATAGTATCTGTGAAATGGGAAAAGAAACGCTGTTCAACAGTGAACAGAATCTAGAAGCACTGAGTTGAGTAAGAACTTCGGACAGTCAAATCTCATCTCTGCCTCATCTGATGAGATCCCTGTCAAGACCACCGAGTGCATCCTTAGTACTGGAGGTGTCAGCCTTTGATTGGGTCATACTAGTTGTCTCAGTTAGTCTTCTCTAGTTGTGGGACAAATACCCAACACTGAAAATTAAGGAAGGAAAGGTTTGTTTAGATCACAGTCACTGGAGGTTTCAGCCCATACTCAGCTGGCTCCAAGGCAGAGCGGCCCAAAGCAGAGAGCAACCTTTCACAATATTGGCAAAGAGCAAGAGAGATAAGAGAGTGGCAGCGGCTCATGCAGCTAGCTAGCAGCCTGCCCTCCTTAGACCGTAATGTACCTGCCTCAGGGCGGGTGTAGCTTCCACACCTGTGGTAAGCCATCACAAACTCCAGAAGCCACTGCATGACTGCCTGAGGCGTTCGAGGGACGACTAGCCACAGACCATAACACTAGTGTCCAAAGGTTAATATATACTAATATTAGTAAGAAAGCAGACCCTGTATCAAACAATAATTATATGTGCAGTGTTGGAAGAAGGATGGTATTTCACTTAGTAATCAGACACCTTGGACTGGGCATAGATATTACCTCTCCACCAACTGCCATGGGGTTGTAAGCAAGATAGTTTCCTTTTCTGATTTGTAATAACAAAGAAATTTCTGCCTATATATTTTCTGTGAGGAGTAAGAAAATCTATGCACTTAAAATAAAAAAAAATTGGCCTTGTACAGGAATTCATAGAAATTTGACATACTTTTATAGTTTTGAAATCAGGATATACTAGCAGTTATACTTTGATTTAGGAAAATCTGACAAAACGTTGACACAGGTGAGTGAGTGAGGATGGGTATGTATATTGTTAATTAAACATAAAATCCTCTCCCGGCCCTGGAAATCTGAGGATCTCCTGCTTGCCTGGCAGGTGCTGAGCTGTTGAGCTAAATTTCTGGCCCTAAATTTTTCTGTTAATGTCAACATGTTTACACCTGAACATTAACTTCTTCTATCTGCTGAGCAGTCACGTTCTGTTGTTGTAATAAGGAATAAGGACCCTATAAATGTGTCAACAACATATAGATTCTTAAATAAGATAGCATGTAGATCTATTTCACAGCCTTTTGCAAAATTAGTAATATTCAAAGACAAAGTGCCTGTTATTATTATTATTA
>NW_004524725.1:3461770-3465530 GCF_000260255.1 Octodon degus
CTATTCAAGTTCCTAAACCAGACAAACATCCTAAGAATGTATCACATCAGAAAATAATATTTGGAAATCTGCATTGGTATTTGGAGAATTATGTTTATCTGGCATGAATAGAGACTATGCTCTATGGGTTGAAGGACTAAAGATTGGTAGAAACAGAAACATAATTGTCTCAGTTACTCTTCTCTCCTTGCTGCAACAAATATGTGACATTCAAAGTGAAGAAAGGAAAGGTTTATTTAGCTCACAGTTACTGAAGGTTTCAGTCCACATTCAGCTGGCTCTGAAGCAGAACAGCACATAGAGAGCAAATTTTCATGGTGGCGGCAAAGAGCAAGAGGGCAAAGGAGGGGTAGCAGCAGCTCAAGCTGCTAGCTTCTCTTCCTACCTTACACTGCAATGCAAATACCCTGCCCCAGGGCAGGTGCAGCATCCACACCCACAGTAATCAATCACAAACTCCAGAAGCTGCCCCAAGACTGCGTGAGGCTTTGGGAGCACAAATATACACAAAGCATAACAATAATTGACATATGTAGGTTAACATTTCTTACAGAGTATAAGAAGAGTGCTTATCCACAGATTTGAAAACTTTGGGCAGAGCAATGTTTTCCTACCTTCTGATGGAAACATTTCCCCTACAACTCCTTGAGGACTGTCCTACCTCCCACAAAGCTGTCCCTCGCCTGAAGGCTTGATGAGAAGACAATTTAATTCATTCTTTGAACACAATATTTAAAATGCAATTCTTTGAGATGCATGTTTTTTGCTTTCCACTCAACTGGAAGCATAAAAGATTGACAGATATGGACTCCTTTATTGTATTATATTTTAACAAGAATTAAAGAAAGAAGGTGCTAGAGATAAAGGTATTTCTAGCCAGGGAACACAACGAAAATTTTGAGTAAGGGGAGCAAACCATTTTTTTTTCTTTTTTTGTATGTGGGTTTTATAATGTCAAACAAACATCCATGCATAATAAAGATGAAAAAGACAATTTATCGTTTATTTATGTGTTTTATTTTACTCATCTAAATATTAGTGCATTTTTTAAAAAAATTAATTTCATTTTAATTTATACAGTTGAGCACCATTCCAAGTGATGGCAAAAGGACATACCACTAAGAAGCACATAAAAGTAGTATTTAGGATGTTACTCTTTTTTCACACACATCTTAAGACCATGAATGGAGACATAATCCAACCCTATCATTATACTACTAAGGTGCTCACAACACTTAACTCTTCATCAAAGTTGTAATTTTTTCTATATGGAATGATGAGGAGAAAATGAAAAAAATTCTTATATTTATTTTTATGACTAATTCCTCCATTTTATGTTGGTTGTCTATCAAATATTTACAATGCTATTGTGTTTCCTTTCCATTTGTAGAGTTCTCACTGCCCTACACAAATCTGCAGTGTAAGTTATTATTCCTTTTTCTTCCAATAATGTGCTCACTTGTTAGTGTTGATCAAGCTGTCAGCAGCAACATGAACATCAGGAATCACTATGACAGTCTTGAAACTGCAAAACCGATTATTCTGAAAATCAGATGAAGGGGCTGCAGACTCTGCAGCTACTTTCATCTGCACACATGTTCCATCATATTCCTCTCACACTTACTGTGTACTTTGTGATCTCTTGAGGCATACGTGCTGCACACTTGAATGAAACAATCACAGTCTCAGAAGTCCTTGCCACATTCTCATCAGCTCCATTATGGAATAAATACCTATCTTCCCAATGGCAACGCTGTTTTTGATGCCTCTCCCTTATTATTATGTTTTGCATCCTTCTCTGGAGCAGCAAAACATCATTGCTTATGTAACTGACAAATATGGTGTTATTTAAAGCAAATAAGCTTATTAATTAATATTATCAATTAATTCGTTAATGCTTCAATGAGAGAGATGCTTGTTTTTGTTGGTGGTATGTTTAAGATTTCCATTTCATGTTTATACCAATAATGTTGTACTCTGTTTAGCTAGAAAATGAAAAGACCATAAGTTGAGTGGCCAAGAAATGATTAACTATTTTCCTCACAGTAGTGGTGTCTGGAAGTCTAGGATTACAACTGGTTTATGGTGAAGGAAATATTCCCAGTTGTGGAATGTCTAGTTCTTGTGTCTTCACATGGCGCAAGGGTGATTGAGTTCCCTTAGCTTCTAGTATTAACTTCTAATCCTATTCAAGAGGTCTTTTCTCTCATGATCTAATCATTTTACATGAGGACTTCCCTCTTTATACTATCACATTGTTCATTAGGATTCAACAGATGAATTTGCTTTTCAACTGGAGAAAGAAACATTCAGAGAGGAGTAGGCATAGATGTAAAATCGGTGAAGAACTGGGTACATTGCTAATGGTTTTAAATCTAAAAATTGCTAAGATAAATCAAGTTAGAAGATTTTGCTAGGACTTGAGTTTCATTTGCCTAAGAATAGTATCTATACATTCAATTATACATTAAATGTCTTAAAACTATCTATCTATATCTCTCTATATACACACATATGTTTTTATCACAAAATATGAAAGTACGTCTTCATATTATAGAACTTAAAAATTAAATTTATGTTCAAATAAAGAGTTATATTTTATGGACTTATATCTCACAATGTCTATCTCAATTGTTCATAAAATAATGGGGTTCCAAAAATTCCAAGAAGATGATAATGCAATTGATAGTACATACATAATTGTATTTCTTATAGCTCTTTGAAGAAACTTGTTTTTCATGGGAAAATAGCTCACAAAAATTATTCTATATATTGTTAAATGTCAAATGTTTAAAAGGAAGTATCTGTTTAGTTTATTAAAAATCAATTAAGCAAATCTATACTTAACCTTTTAGCAACGTTTCAATTAAACTACACTGCATATGGGATATATTTTATCACCCAGGTAGAAGTGGGAGCCTGAAAGCTTTCGAGCACCACGCATTTCCCAGTGTATCACAATTATAGAAACACCTGTGTTAGATACCTCTGAGTTGATCCACTCTAAAAATACAGAGTGCTTAATAGTCCTAAAAAGCGAACATATTGCCAACAAGCCACAGGTGTTCACCGCAGGAAGACGAAAAATGCGATTATGAAGGATGTGGTGACATTTCCCAACTCATAACATATAACCCAAAATGAACTTATGCATCTATAATTGAGTTGGTTTTTAAAAATTGTTAATGTGGCATTTAGGTTATTTAAAAAGCAATAAAATTTCCCAAATGTGCATAATATATCAGTTTATAAAATTGGATGCAACGGATAAAATGAAGTTAGAACCATAGGTTAATTTCAAAAACTTGTATTTGCAAAGGTATTTGAATGCCTATGTCTTACATTAAACTGAAATTTTATAGAGATAATAATTATGTGAATGAGCCTTTATTATAGTGCAGCTATTAAATTTTAGCTGTTCAAGAAACAGCCTTCAGATACACTATTTACTGCAAGACAGCATTGTAATCATGTGTCACCTAAAAATTTATTTCTTATTGTTTACATAAAAAGTTACAGGGAACCATAATCATATTGCCCCATATCTCTTTAAACACATTTAATCTTTCCACTTAATTGAATTCAACATTAAAAATACTTAGCGAGGCATTTTCTAAGATTTATTCATGCCTCCCAGACATTCTTGTTTTTTAGCTGAACTCAACACTTGAGTGTACACACTGGGAAGGTACAGAGTGAGGAGAATTTTCAATTAGAACTTTCAGTAGAAGGTGGTGGAGGCAAATGCACAAGGATGGAA
>NW_004524725.1:3466590-3468332 GCF_000260255.1 Octodon degus
AAAAAAAAAAAAAAGATGCTTACAGGTTGCTTCTTCACTACTGAGAAAATGATCATCCTAATTTCTCATAATTGATGCATGATATTCAGAAAGCAACATCATCTGAATTTTATTGTATTTATTTATTTATTTAGGTACCAGGGATTGAACTCAGGACTTATGCTTGCCAGGCAAGCACTTATTCCACTGAACTATCTCCCCAGCCCCTCATTTGAATTTTATATTTAGAAGTAATACAGAATGGAAAGTTATGCTAAATTTTATTTTACCAGCATTCTACAAAATGCATTCTGTTGGATATCATTCCCATAAAACTCTTGATTTTTCAAACAAGATTTGGTCACACTGAATATTGTATCTCTATACTTGTTCAATTGCAAGGTAAATTGCTATATAAGTATGTATTGCTACGTACCTTAAACCATTTAAGATTCAACATATCAAATGCACTAATGAAATTTATTTTTCATTATAAATATTTCATTTAACATTTTATACAAAAGCAACACATAATTAATAGACATAACTTGATGAGTGTAGAAATAAATATATATGCATAAAACCATCACAGCAGTCTATTATTACAAAATTGTCTTCAAAGATTTCTTTCTGCTGTCTGTTTTTAAAATGATACAACAACCATTGCGAATTCCTTGAAATTCTGTTCCATTTTTATTGCTCTCTATTACTTTGTTTTTTCCTTTGTTCTTTTTGTTTCTTTTTCTCTTTAAACTAAAAAGCAATAAAAGTCTAAATACAGCTTAAAGTAAATCACCTAAAAACTATTGTTATTTGTTATAAAAGCACCTATCATAGAATCTATCCTCTTTGCAGGTATTTGGGTATAAAGTCTAATATTGTTAAACATAGATTTTTGTGCTAGAAAGTAAGTTATGTCTTTTGAATTTTATATGTCCAAACTTTCGCATGTTTTGATAAAACTTTTCTACCTCTGATTTCTTCCATCCATTCCCTGTCAACTACCATTGTACTCTCTGCTTCTGTGAGCTTCACTAATTTAGGTGTAGTGTATAACTGACATCAGGTGGTATTTGTCTTTCTGTATCTACTCCATTTGAATGAGAATAATGTTCAACAAATGCAATCATCTTTCAAAAAGCAGAGTTGGGGCCAGGGAGATGGCTCAGTGGAATAAATGCTCCCTCGCAAGTGCAAGGGCCCGAGTTCAATTCCCAGTTCTGAAACAAACAAACAAACAAACAAGCAAACAAACAAACAAACAGAGTTTCTTTCCTTTAATAATTGAACAATCTAGAATATGTATGGACAACACTTTCTGGCTGCACTTATTTGTTAGTGGACGTGTAAGCAGCAACCTTAATGAATAACAGGATTGCTGATATATTTTGTATTTTGTGATTTTAATTCCTTTTTTATATGCTATGGGTGCAATTGATAGATCACACCATTTACCAGTTTTCAGATTTTTTTTATTATTTATTTTACCTTTTAAGAAATCTCCAAGCTGCTTTCCATAGTGAATGTTTGTAAGCATTTACACATTCATTAAAAGTGTTTAAAAATTTTCACAGCGGTAAAAAAATTTCAATCTCTCTCTCCTCTCTCTCTCTCTGTCTCTCTCTGTCTCTCTCTGTCTCTCCCTTCCTCTCTCTCTGCCTCCTCTCTCCCCTCTCTCTTCCTCTCTCCCACTCTGTCTCTCTGTCTCTGTCTCTGTCTCTGTCTCTCTCTGTCTTCCTGTCTCTCTGTCTCTCTCCCTCTCC
>NW_004524725.1:3469008-3472913 GCF_000260255.1 Octodon degus
TTTATAGAATTTTTTTTTTTTTTTTTTTTTTTTCCGGAACCAGGGATTGAACTCAGATCCTTGCGCTTGCCAGCCAAACACTTATCCTACTGAGCCATCTCCCCGGCCCCTTATAGAATTATTTTTTACTGTTTTTGATATTTTTCTTCTCCCTCTTGCACGCACCTCAGCCCTCTTACTGTTCCCTCCATTTCCTTGATGCTTTTCCTACAGAATTTTAAATTATCCATCTTTGCACTATTTTCTCTTCTCTCTGGACAAGTATCCCATTGAGTATTCATGTTTTCTCTTCACTAATTGTGTAAATCAGATTCAGAATTTTATGAATTTTCTTTGTGATTTATGTCAATTTTTGGTCAGTTTTTTTTATTTTTATTTATTTATTTATTTTTGCAGAACCGGGGGTTGAACTCAGGCCCTTGTACTTGCCAGGCAAGCACTCATTCTACTGAGCCATCTTCTTGGCTCATTGGTCAGTTTTTTAATGTCAGATCTTGTCTATTTTCTCTTGTAAGTCAGCATGTCTCTTTTATATAACTACTTTGAATCCTTTATCACATAGCTTTCTTTCTTTCTTTTTTTATATTTAGTACAGGGTCTAGAAGGTCTACAGGGTCTCACCATGTAGATCGAATTCATAGTTATCCTCCTGTTTACAGCCTCCCAAGAGCTGGGATTATAGGCGTGTACCACCATGCCCAGTCTCAATTGCCATCTCAGAGCACCCCTGGGGTGGGACTGGCAGGCCAAGTCATTGAAGCCCTGCCCCTGTGCCTGCTTGCAAGTGCTTTAATCTGCTGAGCTATTTGGCTAGCCCTCAACTTTTAGTATATACAGTTTTATTGGTTCCATCTAACCACTGGTAAACTATGGGCCAATTCAGTCAATGTGTAATAAAAATAACTGATGGCACAAAAGAAGCAATTATTAACCATATTATATTAAAGTGAAATAAATCTTACATGCATAAACATGGTATTGCAACCTTAGTTTAAGAAGCTGAAGGAGTAAATAAAATCTTGAAGTTACAACAGATACTGTAAAAAGGAAAGAAACAGCTCAGGATGAAAGAATAACTGAGATGGGGAAGAGAAAACAAGAAAGAAAAAAATATATGTAGACACAAGATAGCTACTACTGCTTTCTATCATTTATTAAAAGGAACAGTTAATTTCTAATTGGTCAATTTTGTATACTTTTATCTGATAATGTGAACAACTTCTTTAAGGACTGCAATATGCAAAATAACAACTACTATATTTTTTATGAGCAGAATATATTTGTTGGGGGAAAGAAAGTTCCTGTCCAAGAAAAGGACAGGAAGGGGCCCCAAACAGATGGCCCCCAGGAAGCTATCTCTTCCAGGGACTTTTTAATAGAGTAAAACCATGCAGTGAGGCTGGTCTAAGCTAGTGGAGAACATGGGAACTCGCTTAGGTGGGCATGAGGTGGGACAAAACTATGGGCAACCAATAAGTTTACAAGCACCATTGCTCAGGTAAAATTAATTAAATCTAGTACCAAATGAGAAAGTAAGTCATGCAGCACACAGGCATGAATATAGGACAAGGTCTCTTCCTGTTGGGGGTTGAGTTAGTGACTCATTTGGGCTCTTTCAAGGTGATTGATTCCTATTTAGCATATCAATCCCTGATAGCTATCCCTAGGGAAGTATGCAGTTGTATCTTTCCTCTTTTAGCTTGAGGTCTGGCCCATCTGGGAGTGTCTTTATCTTCCAAGTTGCAGAGTCACCTTTTCTTCCACATTGTTTCATTGAGGGCCTGGCCCTGTCTGCCTGCTTATAATATTTCTATCTAATTCAGCTGCCTACAACATTCCCTCCTCTGAAGAAGTAAACCGCACTGCCGTGAAGGAACCATGGGCAATGAGCACTGTGGCTTCTTCAGGCTGAAGATGGCTGTAGTCGTTGACTGGCAATCAGAAGTACTCTCCAGAGGTCCTATCTAAAGGCCCTCAATAGACGCCCTCAGTAGACACCAGGAATTTTCAACTTGGGTAGGGGTGACAGCTTTAAATGTGGAAGCGACAAACCAAAGAAACTATGAAACACACATGAGCCAAATAATAACATCAGCAGGATAATTATGAATATAGCCAAAAATGATTTCCACCAAGGAAACAGTAATGATTTGATATCTTATATTTTGAACAACTATTGAGACACTAGCAGAAGGATTTGGGAGGTAACAATCTTTTAAACTTTATAATTATGAAAACACTAGTCAGGAATTTTTGTAGGTCCATTAGCAGAGATTTCTTAAATGTGGGGTTTAATCTCTTTATCTTTCATGGCCATTGGGTATTATCTCAAACTGGCCTTTTAGGTCTCACCAACACTACTACTACTTGGGGCACGTGAATTGCCAGAAGTATGGAAAACACTGAGTACCCTCTGGTGGGGACACTGGCTGGGTAGCTACTGACATCTACATGAGCGTCTATTACAAGTTTAACAGGCTTTCTCCTTATCTTGGCAGTCAACATGGGTTCCCTCAAGCTGAGAGAGGAAGACTCATGGCCACCTCAATCTGAAACTTTGTCTGACTCCATCATGAACGTTTCCTTTATCCCCCTGTCTAGCAGCTTTGGAGTATTTTTGCTTGAATTGTCCCTTCTCTCTGTCTGGATCCAGGGAAGCATAACTTTTCCCCTGTTTCCCAAAAGGCCTTCATTCCTGTAGGCTGCTAGTATCACTATTCTCAATTTCTGTCTATAATCCCATTCTGTATCCTTTTAACTATGAAACACCTAAACTGAGACCAATTCATTCCTGCCAACCCTCCTAACTTCTGCAGCTTGTATCAGATACCTGGGGCCCATGGAGCAAGATACAAATTTTTGGTTTTAAGGCGTCCTAAAGGCAGCCCTGCCCAAGGAACATAAGGGCAACTTCCTCTGTAGTGGATTTCCTGACACAGGATTAGACTGATAGAGGAAGCATCTTTGAGGGCAATCATCCCTGCCCGCCCAAGGAACATGAAGATAGCTTCCCTTGTAATAAGACAGGAAACCCTGAGAAGACTCAGCTCACCTGGGATGTATGAGGGGGAAAGCTGAGGCCTCACTTTGTCTCTATGGACAAAATCTGGTGGATCCCAGTAAAAGGAATCTAAAAGTAATCAAGCATATTCACTACAGGTTTTACCTGTATGATTAACTGGGTTTTGGTATCTTCTAAGAAAGAACAAATTTTCTGAGAAATTAAAGGATATATAATCAAAGCATGAGCATTTGATCTAACAGGTGCATTTATAAACTTTTTTGATGCATAGCAATTGTAAACTCACTAACTCTTAGACCCCTTTATTTATGGAGTGTGACAGTTTGCTATAAGTCCCTCTAGCATTAGTGAACAGAGGTCACATCTGTATTTATTATCAACATGAAATACCTGAGTTACATCAGAAAGCAACCAGATGAACTTATATACTTCTCATGAAAAACATAGCATTCTGATTAAACCAATGTTCCGTTCTGTGTTTTAGATATGACCCTGGGTATCTGCTACTACTGTTAGAAGCCAGGCCAACATAAGAGCGACTGCCTTAAGAGGCCTCACAAGCCATGCCCTGACTGCCAAGGCAGCCACTGGAAGTGAGACTGCGCTCTGAGGCACAGACTGCAAAGCACAGACTCAAATTCCCAGGTGGTCCAGTAGGACTGAAGGGACCTGCCTCCCCCCTCTGGCCAGACTGTTATCTCTGCTTGTCGTCTCCGTGGAGGAGCCCTGAGTAATCATGACTAAAGGAAAACCCAGCCTATTTCTAGACATTGGCGCAGGTCTCTTTGTCTTCCTCCAACCCTGACCTTCCTTCCAGTCATCGTACCTCAATAGAAACAGACTTTAGAAGACATCTTGCTTTACCTGTAACTGACATACTGCA
>NW_004524725.1:3473213-3480713 GCF_000260255.1 Octodon degus
GTTAAAAGAAAAAGCCCTCAACAACTATCGTTAATTTCCTACTATGTTGCTTTGAAATTCTCTATCATTTTTATTGTTTTCAAAAATATCCTTTTAAAACTGAAAGAAAAGATTTTGTGCTGCTTATTAACTTTCAAGATGCTCTTTTTCATTAAAAATACTGAAGTTCAGAGGAAATTTTGAGTGAAAGTATAAATGAGAGTAAAACAGGTGCTTGGAAAACAGCTGTCCTTACAGTATCAATTATTACATTGAGATTTATCTTGAGTCGCATTCTCACAGCAATCACCCATGGCAAAGGACCGAATAGCAAAGCAAGTCAGTGAACCCTCCAATCATTTCTGGGTTTAACCCTGTTCCACACTGATCATTGTATTTGGAATGTAAATCAGAGACTTATTTTCCACTCTTACATAAAAGATAAGAAGAAAGTCTAATCATATTCTTTCATACCTTCTTTGCAGCTCACAAAGCAAGGAGACTTCCAAATGAAGGAATCTATCTATCCTATCATGAAAAGAAAGTGAAGAAAAAAAAATATCCAAAGGATCTGAAAACACAGGATAAGTATAGGGTTCTGTTGAGTCATATCTACTTTCTTTTGCTTCTTTCTAAAAAATTCAGCTGCCTAGGTTCCTGTCCATGTTTTGTAGAATTAGGAAAGAAAACTGTTTATCTGATATTTAAAATTCTAACAATTTTTTCACTGACAGAAAAAAAAAATTCTTAAAGAAAGTATCAGGCAGTCCATGATCCTGAGCCTTCTAAAGGATGGAAAAGCTTAAAAATGATCCATGGAAACTCACAGTAATCCTCCGAGAATGTTCAGCCATGATTTGCACCTACTGAACAAGCAGGCACACACCTAGCAGCCTCAGAAATTTGAAGAGGTGGAAGCAGTATAAACACCCTTCCATCAAACAGATTGGCAGTCACGGCTTGCAAAATACTAGCCTAGAGCTTTCATCTGATTCTCTTCTCTGGATATCAATACCAGTGAAGTTTGTCCCCAGCTGCTAAATATCACTTAATTTACTTACACTCAAAATTTATTTGGATTTTATCCACTTTAAAGAAACTCATGTGAACTATTTTGTCTGGTGGTAAATTTTTTTGAGTTACATCATATAATTTATTTTCTGTAAAACCAGAGATATGATAAAGGGAAGAGAGAAACTACAGAAAATATAATTAGCTACTTGAATTTTCAGATTCTGCAGTACTTGTGAACTAAAAATTCAAAACATGCAGGCCCTTAAAAGAAGGATTTCACAGCTAGCAAATGCCACAACCGTTTCTCAACTTCTACATTCCCACTCAGCAAAAACAATTTGTGAAGATCTTAGGACTCTGAGACCCTTCAATTTGTCCCTGTGCTCATCTGATGTGCCCATCTCTTTACCTGGGTCTATGACATGCATCCACACTTCAAGTATCGACATCAATTTTTAAATCAGTGTGTTAATAATTGTCACGGAATATATGGTAACACAGTGTGGACTGTCACTGACTCAGAATCATCTGCGCTTTTCAGCATTAAACATCTTGAAAAAATTTCAGAGAAGTTTTTGCTTTATAGACGTGTTGCTAAAAAGATAGTAACTAGTGAGTAAGGACATGTAAGTGCCCATGATTATTAAGTAAGTGATACATTAAATGCATCTCTTTCTTTCAGTTTGATGAGAATCAAATGACAATCAAGAGCGTGTTACTTCATCAATGCACATGTTGGATCTGTGACTTTTTATGGATCTCCATGTTTTTGGCTAAGTACTTTCACAGACTGAAAAATATGTATTTAGTTCTCACACTTTCCTTTATGTGAATCTATTTTGCTGTGAATACTTGCTCAACTGTTTCTAAATCCTTGTTGCAATGACAACACAAATGTAAGAATTCTGTGTATCTCTATTAATCAATGAGATATACAAGAATATTTGAAACCAGTAAGTTTACTTGTACCATACCTATCACTTATTCAACTTTGATCTTCTGATATTGTTCTTTGCTTTGCAGACTTTCCAAATAAATAATAAGTCAGAGTACAACATTCATTCTAACAGATGAAAACATGAATTATTTGTTGAGTATCATAGCACAATAGTTCCACAGAGCAAAATGAAATACTTAAATATATTACACACTGTGTGTTTTAAAGCTTCAAGAATTAAAGTGGATTTAATGTCTATGTCAAGCATTAAAATATTTTCAGCCATTTATAGTACTTCTAGGTTGAAATGAAAAGAATATTGAAACACAATGAAACATTAATTTTTGGCACAGAAAACTGGCAGGGTGCCAGTAGAGCTAGAAACTATATAGTATCATAATCATATATTTTCCTTCCTAAAATCTAATTTAATATATTCAAAAATAAAATAAGACTATATATAATATATATTTAATATACCAATTAATACATGATTAATATATTAATGTATACTAATAATCTATTGATAGATTTCAATATCAATTTATTAAAGTATAATAAATTGATATTAAAATATCAATTGAGCATAATTATCAATTTATTAAGATATAATAAATTGATAATCATGCTCAAAACTACTTATTCTGTATGTAGTATCTCAAAATAGGGAATTAACCTTGTAATACTGCAAGGAAAATAATACAGTGGGTCTTGTGATTTCCAGAAAGAACATAAGAGGAGTTTGAGTCTTGTAGGGTAGCTAAGGATCAACTCCCTATTATGTGCTAGAGGCCTCAGTGAGGCTCCCAATTAGATATCAAGAACTGAGATTTTGTTATACCCTATTAAAAGAGGAATCCAAACACAGATTTGTGCAGCTGCCACTCTTGCAAAACTATATCAATAATATGGGAAGATGAAGGGGAGACCACAATGGGACTAGTGCTACAATGTTCACACTTTCACTGCAAAGGTTTGTGGAAATCAACCTTCATCAAAAATTCAACTGGATGAAGAGACTCCTGGCAAGGTGAACGGCTGCAGAGATGGTTATGTCACTTGTAGCTGAATGGGCTTTGTGGAGCAGAGGCTGATCAGAGGCATCAGACCATGAGGGTGTGACCTGCAGGACAACAGCTGTTTCTTAGCCCCTGTGTCTTACGCTCCTTCGTTGATCTCTGGCTTCTAGTTGCAATGACTGAGACTCTTCTCCTTGAACTTCTACCAGGTTTTGCTGCCTTGAAGTTAGCTGATCATATACTGACATCTGAAAAGAACCAAAGACAGTCTTCTCACTCTGTAATTTGAGGTTGTCAGGTATTGCATGCCAGAGAGAGAGAGAGAGAGAGAGAGAGAGAGAGAGAGAGAGAGAGAGAGAGAGAGAGAGGAAAGCTGACTGATCTACTTCTGTGCTCTCAAAATTTCTTCTTTCTTTCTTTTTGTCTAATTCAGAAGTCTCTCACAATATGAATGCTGTAACACTAGCGTATTTTATCTCTTAGTGCTTTCAAATTATATTCATCCCTGTAGTTTAGGGTCTCATTTACCTGAAGTTAATTATCACAATGTATGGTAAATAGTAACACTAATAAGCTTTGTTGTTGCTAGGAAGCCACTTGCAAGTTTCAATTTGACTCATGATTTCAGAGGTTTCAGTACAAAATAGCTTCTTGCTCTAAGCCAAACACACCATGACAGCAGTCACAGCAGAGCAGAAGATCATTTCAGTCCACACAGGCTAGGAAGCAGGGCAGGCCGAAAGTGTCAGAGAAGAAAGAATTAGGAACGAGATTTAGACCAAAACTGAGGCCTCCAGAACCCTTCCATGCATACTCAGGATTGTTAATTTGCTAGGCAGCACCTGACTAATTAAGCTGAAAGTCTTAATCATTGCCTTTCCACTCTTGATAAGTTGACACCGAAACACATCTTTTTCAACCATAATTCGCCTCCAAATAAAGAAACAACAAGTTCATAATTCTACTTAATATGACACAATTTTTTTATGACACGATTTTTGTGCATTCTTAAAACTCATTTGAAGAGTTTTGAACAATTTCAGCATTTCTCAAAACTTTGATGAAGTCTCCTCTGAGACACATCATACTCTTAAACTGCAAGCCTCAGTAAAATGCAAGAAGCCAGTTGTTTCATTCTCAAATACAACACTCAGTGTAAATGCTACCACTACAAAAAGAAGACTCAAAAGAATAAGACCAAAGATTCAAAATCCGCGGTGTGGATATTCAGTCACAAGACTTCCTCTCTTGGCTTCAGTGCACGTGGTAGCGAGATGTGGTTCTCTTCAACAGCCTCACCATTACAGGAGTGATGCTTTCAGCCCTCCGTGCTTCACTCATCGACGGTCACTTCTCACTGTGTCTTCCTGGAATTTCTTCTATACTTTCAGATTTGTTCCTATGACTTCATTCATTCCCACTCAGAGATACATTTTATGGCCTCCCCAGGCATAAAATTTCTTTGTTGTCATAGGAGAAGTATTCATGAGCCCACAATTTTTTATTTTACTTATACAGACATATACTCCCCCCACACATACCCATCCACACCCACACCCACACCCCATCCCACACAGTCACTAGAACAATACAATGACCTGCCACCAGCCGGAACCTTAGCAAGGTCTCCTTTGACCATTGTTGCAATGACCTCTGGGAAACTGAGTGGCTGGGAAGAGTGGACTAAATCCTAGAGAAGTAATCTTCTAGGCAGTCTTTGTAAAGCAGGGGAACAAGATGTGTCTTTCCAGATACAACTTTCATAGTTTTGTCTTTATTCTTATCTCTATTTTAAGTATTTACTGTTTTTAAAATAACAATCTTTTCATGAACTATACTGCTTTTGTCTCCAACTTTTCACATTGTTCATTTTGGGCTAAAATTTAATTCTTTCAAATTTTTCTGCTCTGCTTTTTGCTCCTGTCTTTCCCTATAAATCTGGTTAAAACTGAAGAATAGTTCTTATGCCACAGCCTAAACTTTGAGCTTCCTGGAAATTTCCTTTGCATGATTAACCAGACCACAACCATTTTATTCAACCTTACACAGATCTTAGAACATGGACAAAATGAAGATAAGTTCTTTGACAGAAATACTGTGAAGTGCCTGAAGTTCAAGTCTCTGTAGACTCCCCAGATGTTATGAACCAGACATTTGTAGCCTGTATTCTTGTCAGCATTCTGTTTCTCTGATCTCTGATCTGAACCAAACATCAGGCTTTGCTTATGGAATAATAGGGATTCTTCTTCCTGAATTTTGGAACTTTTCTAAACTCCCATAGGAATTTCCAATACCTTTTGAACTACATTTTCCAGGCTAGCCACAATAATGGCTGCATTTCTTTGGTATCTGTTTTCTATATTAGCTGGTCTTTCCATTGCTGGCATACAATAGCTGACACTCACACTTTCAAGGAGGAGCAGTTTCATTGATTCAGAATATTCAGTTCATGGTTATCTGGCTTAAAGGCAAAAATTGGATACCAGAATGGAAGGGGCAGAACAGTGATGCTCAGTTCATGGAAGCTGTGAAATAGATCACACAAACCTTGACAGGAAGGAAGGGACCAGATGTAGACTCCAGGTCATGCTTCCGTGACTAACCAAGTAACATGTAAATGTACGCATACCCTAGGCAGTTCAGAGAGAAAAATTGAAAACTAAGTGTAACCATCTCAGTGTCTAAGTTATATTTTCTGCATAAAATCTTGTCACTGATATCAGTTAACACTTTATACCTTTAGTTCATAGACACTAAAAGTACATATTATCATGGTTGATATAAGCAATTCTTTTTATTTTTAGTACAGGTTCTACAGAGTCTCACTACACAGATTGAACTCACACTGATCCTCCTGTTTTTGGCCTCCTAAGCGCTGGGATTACAGACACAAGCCATCACACCCAGTCTCAGTGCACCCCGGGAGTGGGCCCAGTACATCACTCTGCAAATGGAACTCTAGTCCCTGCACCTGCATAAGCAATTCTTATTATCTTTATTCTGTTGCAAAATTACCCTTTTTCTTTTCTTTTTCATGGTACAGGAATTGAACTCAGGACCCTGCACTCACCAGGCAGGCACTTATTCTACTGAGCTATCTCTTCAGCCCCTGCAAAATTACTCTTTCAAACAATGTCACATGTCTTGAAATGTTCTAATCAGATTCTGACTGAATTATAATAAAATTTGCAGGTAGATTTGTACCACGTTACATTTATCCAAATCATAAATGTCCTCATTCATTATTTTTCTGACCCCCGGTTAATAATGGCACCCAACTACGTCCTCATCCAATTCTTGGAAGTCAAGAAAGTTTTGCCAATATTATTAATTTGATGTTAATGGGATGATACCTTGCATTGTCTAGTTATAGCAGTCCTTTTATGAAGTGGTCAGAGGAATTAGATTTAGAGGAAAATATAATATAATGAAAATAGTGATTTAATTTGTAGCTCAACAAAAAAACCTATTACAATTCAATATCTGCAGGCCTCCAAATACACTGGAAAAAGAAAGGAAATATATTTTTCCCCTTGAGCCTCCAGAAGGGACCAAACGTTCTGCATTGCTTTCATTGTTCTGATTTCTAGAACTGTAGGATAGTGTATTTATGTTATATCACACTTGCTCTAATCTGTTACGGAAACAATAAGAAACTAATGCAGCACCTAATCATGATATTGGTACCTTCTTTTAATTTGAGGTTTTGGTTCAGCTTTGAGCAGTGTTGAATGTAAGTCTTGTGTATTGGTTTAGCTTATGTGTTAACAAGTAAATAACAAAAAAATAAATTAAAAAATGGCACTTTTAGGCAAATGCAAATCTTTTCAATATATTACGTCTATTACAGAGCATGCTTAGTTCTAATATAATGACTCGAGCACACTGTTATTTTTAGGGTTTCTGGTCTGCATGTTTGTTACCCCCACCATTTCTGCTCCAATGATAAGATGTTCCTCATTCCACTCTGTTGTCCTCTGCTGTTTGAAAACTACATATTGTAGTTGTTGATAACTACTTTTTTTACTTTAGATAGAATGTAGCATAACTTTATGTCTTCTTTATGCTTGTAATACATATTAGAAAGTTGTTAATTCTTCTTATTCTTGTATACATTTTAGTAGTATGAGAATCACTTTGTCATATTTTGCTATTATTTCCAGTTTAAAGAGGCAAAGTAGAATAATATAATTCATTAGTTTATCAAAATATTAGAAGCAACACTGAACTTGCACATATATTCTGTCTTTTTAGTCACCCATATTTTTTTAATTTACAGGAATATATTAACATCTAAGCTTCCAGTGTACTTCTCCTTTTCAATAGAATAAACTTAGAAAATTAAACTATATACTTCCTTAGCATAGTCTTGCCACCTTATAATTTTTATGACTATTACTTTCTAATTACCATTCTTTCATTTTGGATTAATTTATTTTACTGATATTCTCTAGTATTGAATCTCTGTACATATGCTAAAATTGTCCTCAATTTAAAATGTCTAAAAACACCTAAACAATTTTATCCTAAAATGTTGTGTCTTCCTTTAGC
>NW_004524725.1:3482977-3488185 GCF_000260255.1 Octodon degus
TATACATATATTAACAAAATCACTAGGTTTTACTTTCTATCTGTTGGCCTAGCACACTCAATTATGTGAAAATGTATTAAAATTTATGGTTCATATATGAAGAAAAATATATGCAACTTCTAAATTTTAAAAATAATTTTGTCATTTTCACTGTTTCTATCTTTAAAAAGTTTCCATAGCTACTACATACTCTGTAACTCACTTCCCCATTTGGTCCTGGACTCAATGAATTTTACCTGAGCATTGGTGCTTGTAATCTCATTGGCTGACTATAGTTTTGTGCCACCTCATGCCCACCTAAACAAGTTCCCATGTTCTCCACCACCTTAGATCCATCTCACCTCAGTTTTCCACTATAAAAGTCTCTGGAAGAAAGCTTCCTGGGGACAACCCGCTTGGATCCCCCTCTTGTCCTTCTGTCAGATAAGAGCTTTCTTTCCCTCAATAAATATATTCTGCTCATTAAAAAACTACTACATACTTTATCACAATAAAATATTATTATAATAAACTTCAAGAAACATGTGACCAAATGTTACATCTAAGTTATTTTCATGTTTAAAGAGTAATTTATGTAATCTGCATCCTGAAAAGCACGGATATGTCTAGAAACCACTAGTTTTAGGAGTCTATTATGCTTAGAACATTAGCTTTATTTGATTCATTTTATGACCTATGCTAATAAAATATGATTGCATCTGTCATTAAAAGTAATAGTCTGTTGATGAGGGAGTTTTGTTAATAGTTTCACTAATTGTAATTACACAATCTTATTACTTTTCTTCTCTCAACATAGAGGATATCTTCTTCTGGTAGATTATTTCCTTCAAAAATATTTTTCTGATAATTTATCAATACATTGATGTTCACAGTAACAAGACAGGAGCATAAAAATGTTCAAACTAGGTTTTCAAATGTGCTGAAAAGATTATGAAATGAAAATTTATTAACCTGACAGCCTGGGTTAATTAAACATTTTAAAAGATCAATACATTCTTCACTAAAGTAATGCATTTATAAACCTGTTACTGCACTTAGTATAATGTATTGATATAAAAAAGCAAGAAAAAATAAAAGATCATTTCATTTACAATATTCAGCTAGTAGAAAATTACCCACACAGAATTAATTACAAGTAGGAATAAAGATGATGAATATTCTGTGTGGTGACCAAAGAGACTCATTTATCTCACAAATAAGCCAGGTCCCATTATTGATAAAAGCTGTGCTGAAGTCAATCCAGATCACCTACTCTTCCTGTCATCTTTCCTCAGTTAAGAAGTTCAATCTGTGTGAACTTTCTCATTTTTAATTAAACACATATTTACACAGTCATACATTTTCTTCTAATCTTCTACTTTCCTTCCTTTCTTCTTTCTTTTCTTCCTTTTCCTTTGTTTCCTTCTTTCTTGCTTTTATTTAGTAAATACAAAAGTATTTTCTTGTATCAAATTATGTTTCATTTTATGGTTCCAAATCCTTTTACACACATGGCAAACCCTTTTGGGAAATCTGTCGAGAGATCTCCACTTCAGTGTGTGACTGCTGTTCCTAACACTCTGATCTCATTTGCAAATATTACAATTTGTTGATATATACAAATTGGTGGAATATTTATTTAAACCATGTTCAATCTAATAAAATTGGAAAGAATTAATATACGGGTAATATTGAGTTCTCTAATCAATCAAGACAGAATATATTATTAAATCTTACTTAGGTTAACTATGATTTTCATGTATTATAGCATCTATTTTCATATAACTCGTGAATGTTTTGTTAAGTTGATACTTAAATTATTTATTTATTTATTTATTTGGAACTGGGAATTGAACTCAGGCCCTTGCGCTTGCCAGGGAGGCGCTTATTCCACTGAGCCATCTCCCCGGCCCCAAAATAATTTATCTTTATGGTGTTATTTTGTATCATTTAAAAAAAACATTAGCAGACTTTGGGGGCCAGGGAGATAGCTCAGTAGAATAAGCACTTCCTTGGCAAGCACAAGGGCCTGAGTTCAATTCCAGATTCCTCCAAAAATAATAAATAAATAAATAAATAAATAAATAAATAAATAAATAAATGCTTGGGCCCAGGGAGATAGCTCAGTAGAATAAGTGCTTGCCTGGTAAGCACAGTGTCCTGAGTTCAGTCCCCGGTACCACAAAAATAAATAAATTAATTAATAAGTAAAATAAAAAGCCACAAAAAACCAACAGATGTCTAAGTTCAATATTATTCTTTAAGTTTAATATTTGTCAAACAAGACTTGTATTTCTCATTGAGTTCTCTATCTGTGTGTCACCTTGTCTTCTCTTTACATCTCATTGCATCTGCTAGGAATTCTAGGTCCGTGTTGAGCAAGACCAGTAATGAGATCCAGTGGGATAGCTCAGTGGACTAAGAGCCTGCTTAGGCAAGCGCAGGGACCTGGGTTGGAACTGTGGCACCATATGCAGCACTGTCCTCAACCCTGGGCAAGCTATACCAGCCACCAAGACCAGGAATGGTGGCACATGCCTGTAATCTGGCCTCTAGGAGGCTGAAAACAGGATCACTACGACTCCAAGCTTCATAGTGAGCCCTTGTACCACATACATTGAAAAGAAAGAAAGGAAAAAAAATAGTAATGAAAGACATTCTTGCTTGGCCCACAAGAATAGCGAGACATTTTTCACTTTCTTGTAAAAATATGGCCTTTAATACAGCAATGTTCTACACTGCTTTTACATAATTTTTATATATTGGCAGCTATGATCCACATGGTTTAATGGATGTTTTAATCTGATTTTGGCATTGGGTCTTATAGATTTTAGATTATTTATTAAGAAACATTTCTTTCCTTTGCAAAATGTATTTATTTATTTATTGTATATTTGGTTGTTGCAGTGTCTCACTACACAGCTCAAATTCAGTGATCTTCCTGTTTCCAGCCTCTGCAGACCGGGGATTACATGTGTAAACCAGTGTGCCCGGACTCTATGACCAGCTCAGCCCTTCCTGGGGGAGGGGCTATGTATTGGTCAGGGTTTTTCTTAGAGGAACAGATATAAGAAACAGATAATAACACAAGATATACAATGTATAAGGAATTACAAGATTAGCTTATAACAGTCAGCCCCAGAGTCAGATGAGGGAGGGGACAGAGGGCGTCTGCACACCCCAGACTGAAAAATTCAGTCCCAAGTTCTGAAGCTCACTGCTGTGCTCCCTGCAAGTCTCCATTCATCAGCTAATGCATCTGCGATGAAAGACTGAAGAGTCTGCAATGGACAGCCGGAGGCTGAAGAGTCTGCCCTGAAAGCAAGGTGATGAAGTCCAAGCTGAATTCGAAGACTGAATTTCCTACTAGGAAGTGGTACATTGACTACTTCCTCAGCCCCTTATAGGGTCTCTTTGTGCTGAGTCATTCTGGGGGCAGAACCAATTGTGTCCCAGGGTGGGCCCCCCCTACCAGCTGGAAAGGGTCAGGGAGTAATCTGGCCAAGTTGGCACAATGTAGCAAACACTATAGGCTGGTGCAGCATGTGAGGCCTAAGCTTGCCTAAGCTTGCCTAAACAGGCATGTTACCCCGCTGAACTATCTCACTGGCCCTCTTTTGCAAATTTTAGAAGAGATTGTGAATACTTGGTAACATTTATTCCTGAAAAGTACTGATATAATTCACAGTTGAAAAATATATAGACCTGATGATTTCTTTGGAAGTTTATCAATTTCAGATAATTTTAGATAACTGAATCTCAGATAATTGAATTTGGCAATTATGTGTTTCAAGGATTTGTGCTTTGAGTTATGTAGTTATCAGAATTATGGTCAGAGTTCTAAATAAGTTATTATTTGGTTTTATTTTAGTGTATGTTGGCTCAGTGGTGGCCAAAGTTTTCACATTGCTGACACTGGTAACTTTATCATTCACTTTTTTCTCCTTGAAGACTTGGGTACAGAAGTTAATTAAACCTATTGAAGATTTCAGAGAATGGGATTCTTGCTTTATTAATTTTCTTCAGTATCTTCATAGTGTATGATTCATAAATTTCTGAAATACTGCTTTTTTCTTCTATTACTATAGTTTTAATTTTTGTCAAGTTTGATAAAATAAAATGGTAGAATATTAATTTTATATTACTTATATTTCAAAACATGCATTTGATGCTTTAAGTTTATCTTCATTGTTGTTAGCAATTTGTCTCATAAATTTAGATTTTTTTTTGTTCTTTTGTGTTTTGGTTGTCTTACGCTATGATAGTTTTGATTTTATTTATTTCATGAAATTGAAAAAATTATACTGGGATATAAAGATTAATATCTTCTGTGACTCACTGGTTAATTAGAAAAATGTCATTAATTTTTAAATATTTTAAGAGGGAAATTCCATAATTTTGTTATTAATATATAGTAAAATTAATGTAGTTGTGACATAATTAGTATGATTTATTTTGTTGTACATGTTCAAGAAATATTTTGTGAAGCAGTTCATTCCATTTTCATTCTGAATTCATTCTGTGTTGTCTTAGCATTTCTCCGCTTAGATAAAAATGTACAGTTACTTAGTTTGTATTCTCTGTTAAATTGAATTAGAACAATAATGTCTTTTTCACTTACATCTTTAAAAACTTTCTCAGATGATTTTTAGTGAAGTATTCATGTCTTTAACATAGATAAAAGAAGAATGGAGAGTATAAAAATATCAACTACATACAAAAATTAACAAGATTCTGACACACGTGGATGAGTGCAACCCACCCATCTCAACCCTGCCCCCTTTTCTGGAGAAATATATAAGAGAAATGGAGCCCTCCTGTGACTGTGTAGCACTTTCCCTCAGGTGTCACTGAAAAAAATATACACACTGTTTTACATAACACGACAGCATTGTACCACAATATCCTTGAAATGTCCTTCTTCACTGACCTTAGTGAGTAACCATTTTTATTCTTGAATTCTTGATATATCTTCATGTATCTCAGAAAAAAATAAGCCGGTTTGCATGTTCATTCTTATTTCTCCTGTTCTCTCACAAAAAAAATCAGATTTTAAAGTGGCATGCTTTATTTATTTCACTTAACCATACAATCTAAATCATTCTCCATATCTATATGTAGGAAATTTTGTATATTTCTTTGAAAAATTATGTTTGATCTCATGTTTTAGTCAGCCAGCCCACTATTTAAAAACATTATGGTTGTTTTATTTTTTAATATTTAAATTTT
>NW_004524725.1:3498640-3499181 GCF_000260255.1 Octodon degus
TAGTGTCCTCCACACTTGTTCTGGTTGGGCACTGGGTTTCCTCCATATGTTTCTGCATTTGATTCTTTATGCAGATGTTATTAATTCAGGGATTTCTTTTTTTATTTCCAATATGAGTTCCTGTATACCTTTCTACAACTGTTATTTTATTTCAGAAGTCGTTGATTCATTGCTTTCAGCTGTGTGATTCCCAATTTGTTCTGTGTTAGTGTCCTCTGCAGTTGTTACTGGTGGGCTTGGGTTCTGAGGTTGCATTTTGTTCCTTCTTGTTGTTTTGCATATCACTGTCTTCTGAACTTTGTTGCAGATCTTCACTGTCATTCAAACCTTAGCAGGTACTGAAGTTCAGGTGCAGATGTATAAAGTTTGGATTTATCCAGCTGTGACTGGCTTGGGTCTGGCTGCTGTGCTCAGCTCCTTCCTGCTGCTGCCCTTGGGAGTGAATTTGTTGCACCCCTTTGGCAAGATTTTCTGCTCCTGGACTAGCTGGGTATTTCAATCTTCTATACTCTCTGCAGGGATTGCAGCTGCAGGATTACAC
>NW_004524725.1:3499701-3508572 GCF_000260255.1 Octodon degus
GACTGGGTCTGGGGGTTCCCAGAAGGCGGCAGAAATTCCTACTCAGCAGGTGGGGTGCTGTGGATTGTTGGGGCCCTCCCAAGGGGGTGCAAGAGGGTCTCACTCATGCTGCACCTGGGCTGGGAACAGTAGTAGGTTCTGCCGGCGCAGGGTAGAAGGAAGCTCTCCCACACACTCACTGGGCCTGGGCTAGGACTGGGTCTCTTTGACCATTTTGACTGTAGATTAGTGCATGGTGACAGACATGAGTTGATTTTACCTTGTGCAAGGCCAGTTTTTCCAGCACCCTTTATTCAAAGAGGCTATCTTTCTTTTAATGAACACATTTGACTCCTTTGTTAATGATACATTGACTAAATGTCTTTGTAGTGGTTTATGCATATGCTCATCTGATCCATTTATATACAGGTCAGTTTTTTTGCCAGTACCATGCTGATTGTATTAAAGCACTTTTGTATAATTTATTTGAAGCCCAGGTAATGTAATACCTCCTGCATTTCTTTTGTTGCCCAGGATTGCTTTTGCTATTCTAGATCTCTTTTTGTTCCAGCTGATTCTTAGTAATGTTTTCTCTAGATCTGTGAGGCATGCTAACAGTCTTTTAATCACGATCCTGAACCTGTTTAGCATTTTAGGGAATATGGCCATTTTTACAATGTTGGTCCCTCCTATTCATAAGCAAGGAATATATTTCTATTTTGTGGAAACCTCTTTGACCTCTTTTTTTTCCAGAGTACTATAATGTTCATTTTGTAAACCTTTTACTTCCTTTGTTACACTGGTTCCTAAGTATTTTTCTTTTTTGCATGCTATTTGAAAGGTGTGTTTTCTCTGGTTTCTTTCTCTTTGTGCTTCTTGTTTGTGTATAGGAATGGTATTGACTTCTGAGTGTTGACTTTGTACCCTGCTATGTTACTGAATTTTGTTACCAAATCTAGAAGTCTTTTGGGGGAGACTTTAGGATTTTCTATGTAGAGTACAATGTCCTCTACAAATAATAATAATTTTGCTTCTGACTTTCTAAACTTTATTCCTTTTATTTATCTCTCTTATCTAATTGTGTTGATGTTTCCAGGACTATATTGAAAAGGAGTGGTGACAGTGGATATCTTTGTCTTATTCCCAATTTTAAAGTGAAGGCTTTTCTTTTTAACCATCTTAAAAAAAATCTCCAAAAGTCAAAAAAAAAAAATAAAAAAAAAAAAAACTGCCCCTGGAAATAAGGCTCTATTGCCATTCTCAAAAGGTTGAGGCTTTAATTGCTTTCTTCTTCAATATTGGCTAAGTCTGTGTCTAGGGGCACTCTAAGTTTATAATGTGGCCAGAATTTTGTGGTTTCTTTCCCCATCCCATCTGTATTGATCTGTCCGGAAGCTGTGTGGTCTAATGTGGAAGTGATAGTTTGCATGTGAGGCAGTGGGTCCCTCATATTCCATCAGTGGTAGATTTTTGATGTTACATACTTGACTGAACTCATCAGTCTCACAAACTTTCATTAGTTCCGTCTGTCCTGGATGGGGCTGTACAAGACTTGATGAAGACCCTGCTGCTTGGTTCTTGATATGGAGGAGGGACTTTGACTATGTTGCAGATTCTGGGCCCTGCTTGTCTTTTGTTCACTCTGTTTCCATCTATAGACATTATATTTATATTTTTTTATGTATTTAGTACAGGGTCTATAGGGTCTCATAGACTCATAGTGATTAGACTCATAGTGATCCTCCTGTTTTCAGCCTCCTAAGCTCTGGGATTATAGGCGCACACCACCATGCCCAGTCTCAATCACTGTCTCAGTCACCCTCTCAGTGTGCCCCAGGGGTTGGGTCAGCACGGCAGGATGGGAGTCAAACCCTGGTCCCTGCATCTGCCTAAGCACGTGCTTTAATCTGCCGAGCTATCTGGCTGGCCCTTATGGATGTTATCTTGACATGGAAAGAATTGTGATGCAAACTTGGTTTCAGGAGATTGAGGAAAACAATTGTGCTAAACTGGAAAAATGACTTCTCTGGAAAGAGGATTGAGGGGGCCAGGGAGAAGATATATGTTTGTTTTTCTGTAAAGAAAGTTTGAAACATATGAATACTTTGGAATTGTTTCTGTTCTAAGTTTTAAATTCTCAAAATAAAGATGATAATTAAAATCTTCAAAGCAAAAGAGCTGGTGAGATAGCTCAGTAGACTAAGTGCCTGCTTAGGCAACTACAAGGATCAAGGTTCAATCCCTGGCACTACATGCTGAGTGGGCCCTGACTCTGGCCAAGCTGAGCCAGGCATGACTAGGAGTGGTGGTGCAGGTCTGTAATCCCAACACTGGAAAGGCTAAAAACAGGAGGATCAATACTAGTGTGAACTACATAGTGAGACCCCATACAAAATACATAAAAAAGTTAAAAAAATAAAGTGAAGGCTTTTAGTTTTTGACCATTTAGTATGCTGTTGGCTGTTGATTTGTCATAGATGGTTTTTATCAGGTTAAGTTAAAGACCATCTATTTCAATTATATGCAGAGTTTTTATCTTGAATGAGTTTTAGACTTTGTCCAAAGATTTTTGTGCATCTATTGAGATGATATGTGACTTTTGTCTTTGGCTCTATAGACATGGTATATTACATTTATTGGTTTGCATATATTAAATGATCCCTGCATTTTTGGGATCAATCCCATTTGGTCATGGTATTTAGTTTTCCTGATGATTCGCTGCAATCTGTTTACTAGTGTTTCACTTAGGATTTTTGGATCTATGTTCATTAGGCAGATTGGCCTACAGTTGTCTTTCTTGGTTTGATCTTTCTCTGGTGTTGATAGTAGGTAAATACTTGCTTCCAGGAATGAGTTTGGAAGAATTGTTTCCCTTTCAATTTCATTGAAGACTTTGAGAATTGCTGTTAAATCTTCTCTAAATTTCTTGTAGAATTCACTGTTAATCTATCAGAAGATTAGCTTTCATTTGTTGGTAACATTTTAGTTACATTTTCAACTTCATTGACTGATAATGAGTATTCAGAATTTTTATATCTTCTTGATTTAGCTTGGTAATTTATATGTATCTAAGAATTTGTCCATGTCTTCTCTGTTTTCCATCTTTTGAGAGTAAAACTTTTTGAGGTATTTACTGATGATCTGAATTGCTAGAGGATTTGTAGTGATTACATCCTTTAATTCCTCACTGATTGAATTTTAATTTTTTCTTGTCTTTTTTGATAAGATTTATAAGGGGTTTATCGATTTGATTTATTCTTTCAAAAACAATTCTTAGATGCATTAATTCCTTTTATTGTTGTCTTCATCCCTACTGCCTTATTTTCTGTTCTGATATTTATAATTTCCTGCCATTTGGCTTTGGGCTTGACTTACTCTTTTTTTTCTAGATGCTTGATGTGTAGTATAAGATTTTTTTATGTGCTTGTTCTGTTTTCTGATATAAAAATTCACTGCTATAAATTTCCTTACTAGGACTCTTCCTTTGCATTCCATAGATTTAGGTAAGACATATCTGCATTTTAATTTGATTGCAAATATCATTCAATGTCTTCTTTAATTTCATCTGTAACCCATTGATTGTTCAGGAGGATATTATTCAATTTCCATACACTTGTGGAAGTTTTGTAATTCCTTTTGTTAATAATTTCCAGTTCCTTGGCTCTATGGTCAGATAATATGCATGAGATAATTTACTTAAGCATGCTTTATGTGTCAATATATTGCCTACTTGGGAGAATATCCAGTGTGCAGCTGAAAAGAATATGTATTCCTATGTATTTTGGAGGAACACTCTATAAAGGTCTAATTCTTCTCAAGTTTGATATATTTTTGTTACTTTTTTTACACTAGTTGATCTATCTCTTAATGGGATGCTGAAGTACCTTACTACAATTTTATTAAGTAATATTATTGCTTATTTTGTTTTTTATGTGTTAAAATTTGTCTTACACAGTTTTGTGCTCCTCCATTGGGTGCATACATTTTTATAATTGTTATCTCTTCCCCTTCCAGTTTTCTTCTAATAAGTATGTAGTGTCTGTCCTTCTTCATCTCTTTTGATCATTCTTGGATTGAAGTTCACCTTGTCAGCAACCAGAAAGCTACTCCAGCTTTTTCCTTGTCGTCACATGGAGTATTATTTTTTACATTCTTTGACTCTTGAATTTACTTTGAGTTCTGAATTTTCTTTTGAGTTAAATGTGTTTTTTGTATATAGCACATTGTCGGAATTTCTTTCTTGATCCATTCTGCCAATCTGTTTCTCTTGATTGGTGAACTGAGGATATTTATGTTGATGCTTATAATTGATACATATTGGTTTATTTTTGTCATAGTATTTTCCTGCTGTGGGTCTCTTACTTTTTTCCTGTGTTTAATTGCTACTCTGCTTGGTGGATTTTTTCTGTTGTTATTCTTGAATTTTAGTCATTTTGTCTCTTTCTAGAATACCTTTCATTACTCTTTGTGGGGTTTGTGTGGTGGTAATGGATTTCTTCAGTTGTTCTTTGTCATGAAAGCATCTTATTTCTCCATTAATATTGATAGATCATTTTTGCAGGGTAAATCAACCTGGGTTGAAAATTGTTTTCTTTGAAGAACAAAATTCTTCACCATAGCCTCCTCTTGACTTGATGGCTTCTGTTAACAAATCAGACATGATTCTCATGATCTTTCCTTTACAGGTGATCTGTTTCTTTGCTCTAACAGCTTCTGTTCTTCTGGTGAGTTTCTGGGATCTTGATTAGTATTTGTCTGGGTGTAGATGTATTTTGAGGATGGCTATTTGGAGTTCTATATGCCTCGATTTCTGTCAGATTCTTTTCTCACGACTGGGAAGCATTCTGCTACTACTTCTACAAGCAGACTTTTATGTCATTGGTATTGATTCCTGCTGCTGTAGTGGCACTTTTCTATTTTATATTGTTCTTCTTTGCATCATTTGCAGCTGGGTTAAAATGTTATTTCCAGATTTCTTGTCTTCCTAAGAGATCTTTCCTTTTGTATTTACTAACTGCAATGCTATCCATAAGGTCTGAAAGTTTATCTTCAGTTTCATTCAAGTGATTTTGCCAGCCTTAAATTAAATTCTTACTTTCCTGGCTATCTTTTTGAATCTGTTTTATACATTCTAATTTTTTGTATATTATTCAGATAATGCTTCCATCCTTTTTTATTCTTCTTTCCTTTTTAACTATGTCTTCTTTAGAAGTGCTAAGCAATTCTCTCATTGTCATCATTTCTTTTTTACCTGAGAGGTTATTTCTGATCTGATTTCTTTTATATTTTGATGGAGGGGTTTTTTTTTTTCACTTCAGTTACTATCATTTCAGAAATTTCAGGTGTGTGACTTCCAAGATCTTCTATGTCCTTTTCTCCTGAACTTGTTCTGCATGGGCTGGAGGACCAAGATTGCCTTTTATTTCTTGCATTAAACATTTTTGAAGCTCCCTAATTCACCAGGGCTCAGCAATGCTTCTGTGATGGTGGTGGGGCTGGGACCTGCCTCCTCGAGGTTACAAAATCTGCACTGGCCTCAGCCTGGCTTTCTCGATGATGAGACAGGCAGGCTGATGTCCTACAAGGCTGAGCAATGTTTAAGGGTGGGAGATGGATCACCAAGGATCCCAAAGCTGTCGAGGGCTCAGACTGGCTTCTGTGATGGTGGAGGGCAGGGCGTGGGTCGCTGAAAATCTGGCTTCTGCCAATGGTGCGGTGTGTGTGGGAGGTGAATTCACTTATATGTTTACTGTTTTCTGCCTTCTTACTGTATGAATAACATAGGTATTCATTCATTTGACTACAATCCATTTTACTATTTCTAGTATCAATTTTGTCAGTTTATTATATGTATTAGCTGCCAATGAAGTGCATATATTTTTTACAATTTTACTTGTTTTTGGGCTAAGTTCTTGACTATTATGTAAATTTCCTCCCTTATTTTCAATTTTTGCTACGAAATTTGTGCTTTTGTAGACTACTTCACTTTTCTTACAATCATTCTAAGGATTGCTTATCTTTCTATTCTACTCTCAAAGTGAATTTTTCTACAGGAAGTGCATCACTTGTAGAAAGCAGGACATTTCTTTCCACGTTTAACTCATTCTATCTCTCTGTCCCTTTTTCCCTACTGAGCAGATTTGTAGGCAACATGATCACTGACATTGTCAGGTAAGTATCTAACATATTCTGAACTGATATTTAGGATTGTATTTTTTCTTTCTCCAACTTCAAACATTCATTTTATGTGGTTATATTCTTTTTCTCATTATTTATACTTAAAATAATATTTTTATCACACTTTAGAATGCTTTAACTAACAATTTTCCTTTGGATTTAGTGAAAATAAAAAAAAATAAATGATTCATTTTTACTTTTTATATTCCTTTTCTAGTCTTCTTCCTTTACAGAGATGCAAGTTTCTTATGACATTACTTTATTTCTGCCTGAGAAATCTTATACCTTTCTGGTTTTGGGGGAGGGGATAAATATGTTGGTGGCTCTTCACAGTTTTTTTTTTCCTTTTTACAAAAAGTCTTATTTCTTGACATTTTGAAGTCTAATTTCTCTGCATATAATTCCAGATTTTTCAATTTTCATTTCATTATTGAATAAACCAGTAGAAACTCCCTCTTGATATATTATGACAACAAGCCAGCTTTAAATCTCATCCTCCTGTCTTATAGGTCAATACCTTCCAAATCCTTTAATACATTCAAAGACTTTCATTTTCCATAGTAAAATATGATTTTTTCCCTTTGGTATTTATCCTATTTTTTGTCCTCCAAGATTTCTGGATCTTATCATATTTTTTCTGTTCAGGTTTGTTGCCTCTTCCACATATTGCTGTGAAACAATTCTTAAATTTTCCATATTTTTAAAAAATTTTAATTGCATTTCATTTTAAGAATATTTGTTGATCTATCTTCAAATTCACTTATTGTTTTCTACATCCTATGAAGTCTACTAAAGGGCCCATTACAAGCATTCCTGACTTCTGGGATTTTTGTTGTTAGTTTTGCTTCTGACTTCTATACTTGCTTTTTGGATTCTTTTTATAGTTACAACTTCTGTTTATATCATTTATTTTTCCTTGCATGCCATCTCCTTTTTATTGGCTACTTTATCATTTTAACCATGATATTGCAACTTCCCTGGTTCATAATCCCATTATCAATCCTTCTGAGCTGCTTCTGATACTGGTCTTATCTCAATGCTTTGTTCTTGCCACCTTTCTGTTGAAAGCTGTGAATGCTGCATAGACAGCAGGAACGACACCAGAAGCACATTTGATACAGTAATGTAGTCTAATCTAGACATGGCATTTGTTCCATTGGGTGGCCTATTGGTGATGTATCTAATGTGATTTAAACCTGTCTTATCTCCTTATTTTTTATATCTTCAATTTACTTTGAGAATTATGTGTGCTGTTTCTCTGAATTTGTTTCTCTGAGCTTTGTCAGATTTAACCTACTGTCAGTACACTAAAGCCTATTGATTTCTTAGTAAGACTCAATCAGGACTGGGGGATCTTTACATTCTTCTAACTTTCATTCTTTAATGGGTGTTTGATTTTCTCTCCTTCACAGTTAATCCACTTGCTGGGAAAGCCCAATTCTGCTGTAACATACTGACTTCTCTCATAACAATGTCCCCATCTATTCTTTTAAAGTTCTAGTTTGTATTGTTTCTGGATTCTTTTTTCCTTCCCCTTTAGGTAAGGTAAAACAAGAGCGGTATTGGATATCAGATTTTTTCCCACCTGGTTTCCAATGGGACATAATTCCTATAGTGTTTTCCTTCTATGTTAAAAACAAGATAATGTCTTTCTTGGCTACTTTCCATTAAACACACACATGTGTGCACTCAAGCGTGCACACACACACACAAATAAAAAACCTGTAATATTATAGAGTTTCAACTAAGAATTATCATTCATGCCAATCTAAAAGCAAGATATGGCATAAATTAGGATGATCATTTTAATTTTTCTTACTACCTTATAGTTCTACAATCTTTTACTTTTGGTAGCCAAATCTCAATTCCACCACTATAGGTCAGCATACATCCTCATATTATAGAATAGTGCTACTTCTGCATTACCACTGGCCCTACAGAAGTAACTAATTTTTTAATTTGTCTAGATTTTTACTGTTTAAAGAATTGCAGTGAGGAGGTTCAAACTTAGTACAAATTATGTCTGAGTGTCAACCTCTTGATGTGGCTGTAGATTTCTATCTGCCATGTATCATAAGCCATTTTGGTTTTCCCTTGTAAAAGTTTTTATTTTGCTTTCTCCAGTTAACACTTACAGCGCCAGCCAAATAGCTCAGTGGATTAAAGCACCTGCTTAGGCAGACAAAGGAGCTGGGAGTTCTATCCCCAAGCCTGCTGTACTGCTCCTGCCCCCGGGGCTTGCTGAGACAGAAATTGAGACTGGGCGTGGAGGTGCATGCCTGTAATCTAAGCACTTGGAAGGCTGTACATAGGAGGATTACTATGAGTCCAATCTATGCAGTGAGACCCTGTACATGCTGTACACCCTGTCCTAAAATAAAAAACAAGACTGAAAAAAAGCACACTTACTTTTCATTCTTCTGTTTCCAATTTTATTTTGCACACATCCACTTGCTTAGAAAACATTCTTCATCAGAGAAGATATTTTTAACAAAAGGGAACAAAATGTGAAGAGTTTAAGAAAACAGAATTAATGTCACTCAGAAAATCTTACTATGAATATTTATTGTCCCAGGTCATTCAGAAGTATGTGAAAAACATAACAAAAAAAACACTTGCAGAGTATAATGTTCTTTTCATTTTCTTAATTTGCTATTTATTTATTTATTAGAGAGAGAGAGAGAGAGAGAGAGAGAGAGAGAGAGAGAGAGAGAG
>NW_004524725.1:3508814-3511053 GCF_000260255.1 Octodon degus
CATACACATTGAAAACATTATATGACTTGGAGTTTGTCTCAATTGCCATCTTAGCACACCCCAGGGGGTGGGGGCACGACAGACCCGGGATTGAACCCCCAGCCCCTGCATCTGCTTGCAGGTGCTGTAATACACTGAGCTATTTGGCTGGCCCAAGTGGCTTATTTAATCATCTTCTTTAGTTTGTGTTTACTGTTTACATGCATAAGAAGAACTTCATTGTTTTCTTTTTAACAATCAGTACTCATAAGTTATCTGAACGTGGATTTTTAAAAAATGAGTTGGATTTTCACAGCAGCTGATAAGATCTTTGTGAATAATTTAGAACCTGCAGCTAGCTTGGATATAGCAAAGGTATGACTTAATGGGGAGATTCGCAAATCGCTCATGTGGAAATTGAAACGCATCAAGTGGGGAAGCAATCATCATCATAATTATATTACTGTAAAGTCATTACTTTCCTTTGTAATATGTCATTTAAATGTTAGTTTAGAAAATATGGAAATTCAGCATGAGCATGAAAATCCAATAAGACATAAAACCTAATTACTTTTCTTTAGAATTTGGCTATTTTTTAACCAGCAATCATCTGGTTACTAAATTTTGCTTTTTTAAAGTATGAAGTGTATTTTATTTTTTCCCATAATTTTATTGAGAAACCAATATCAATGAGGCAGTTTCAAACCAAATTGGTGGAACAGTTTCAATAATTAACACATTGCATACATTCTTCCTTGTGGTTGATTATTGTACAAGATGCGGGCAGGATATCCTATTTACAAACACAATTAGAACAAATCCCTTTATTCATTAAGAGAATGTAACTATATATCTAACCTAACCATTTTGAATACACAGATACAAAATGGACATTCATCTGTATCCCTTTTTTTTTGTTTAGTTCCGTTATTTTAAAATTATAGGTGTGTTAACTCAGAAAAATATTCTAAAAGAGTCCAGTAATTCTTTATAGTGTTGGGTCTTCCGCTTCCCTGGCAATGTCAGAAATTGTTGACCTGAGTCCCCTACAGCTCAACATCACACCATGGCTTTACTTCTTATACTTCATTTTTGTACTTTTCTGCTGGATGGCCAAGACCAAGGTAAATCAGGACCTATGCAACAAGAGTTGCAACTTTTGGGTCTGATAAAGTCAGTGAAATCCCCTCAGGATTTATCCTGAGATCCTGAATTTTTGTAATTAAAGAAAAATGCTGAGATACATACAATTTATCCAGCAAGTTATTTCAAACAATCCTCTTTGTTCAAACAATTGCAACATTGAAATAAGGCACAAAAGTAGCTGTCCATTTTCAAGGATTTTCAAATCTGATCATGCAAAATAGAACAGTTTGCCTAGTGTAGCACATTGTTTGCAAATATTTGACAGTGTAAATTTTAATCTTTCTAATCAGTAAGACAAAACATCATTCATCTATTTTGAGTACAAATTTAAAGAAAAATGAAAACAGCTTCTGTATTAAAAGCTTCTGTATTAAAAGCTTTCTGTGGAATCTATAGAAACAATTTGATTTGAGGAAGGAAGTTGAATCTAGTGACTCAGTAAATAAGAAAGCATGCAAATAATTTCCTAGTCAAGCTTAAGGAAAGTATTGTCCACTTCTTAATAGGTAGTCCCCGAAGTCTTCCAAAAGTTTTTATCTTTATATTTTCTTCATCCAGCAAATAGTCATATTTCCCAAAGAAGCACAATTCGACATGATATTTAATAAAGTAAATAAAACTCTACAGCATGCAATGTTTGTGGTGAAACATTAATGGCTTTGTAGTGAAGAGATAACGGGTTACCATTAACAAGTATTGCCATGGGTTTTTATAGCTGGAAGTAATTTAGCTCAAGGAAACCACATGCTTTGTAATGAGTTTGTCTCTCCCAACTAGAATCTAAATCCCATGTGATCTCATCACTCACACAAATGAGTCTGTATTGTGAAACAGAAGGTGATAAAAGAAGTCATCATTATTAATATACCATAATTTAGAGGGTGGTAAATACAAGGCACAATCTTTATTTTAAACCAAAACATTTGATATGTGTGATATAGATGCAAAAGATTAAACACCCATATTTTGCTTCCTTAGTAGTAGTCATTAAAAATGCTATGTAAAAAAGCACATAAATGATAAGAATGTAGACATTTTAACATTAAAATAGGACATTCAGCAACTTTTAGAAATCATGATCAACCGGTGTATTGGTGCCTTCTGCACTGGAGAG
>NW_004524725.1:3512793-3520957 GCF_000260255.1 Octodon degus
GGGAGAAATAGGAAGCAAGTGGCAGGAAGTTCTTGCTTCTGTTCTTTCCTCAAGTGCAGCAGTGCAAATTTTGAGAAAGTAAAGCCTGCAGATTGCTTAGTGGCTTTCCCACAGGAAAAGTGAGTAGATAAAAGCAATGGTATCCTAGAGATATATGTATGCTACACCTAAAACCTTCTGAATGAAATATTATTAAGCAATTCTCTAGGCAATGAAAACATTTTCTTATCAGAAAGTTGATTAATATTAGCTAGCTTTTCCAAGATCAAGGAGAGGGGATGGGAAGATAGGCAGGCAGTCTGAGTGCCAGGATGGCAAGCACAAGGACCCAGTTAGGATCCACGGTTACCACGTGCCGTGTTGGTTTAGGACTGAGGTGGTCACTGAAACAGAGTGGTGGTGCAGGCCTGTAATCCCAGGGCGGAGGAAGCTGACAGAGGAGGATAACTATGAGTTTGAGCTGCATGGTGAGACCCTGTATAAAAATAAATAAATCAATCAATCAATAAATAAATAATCAAGGGGAGACTAAGCGCTTGCTTAGGCAAGCACAGAGACCATGTTTTATCTCTGGCACTACATGCCACACAGGTTTTGTACCCAGGCATGTTGAGCTGGTGACTAAGTCAGGACTTGGTGACACACATCTGTAATCTCAGCACTGCAGAGGCTAAAAACAGGTGGATCACCACAAGTCTGAGCTGCATAGTGAGACCCTGTACCAAATAAATAAAACAAAACAAAAAATCAAGGGGAAAGAAAAAAAATTAGCAAAGAATTAATTTATCCCAAAAAAACCAAAATTTAAATTTTATTTTTTGTCAAATCTAGGGAAAGAGACCCATTACAAATACTTTAGGCAAAATTTATTATAAGTTCAAAATTATACATAATTTTTAGGATGACATTACAAAGAAAATTGAGGTAAATGAAATGTTCTTATGCAATAAAAGTAATCATTACCTGTAATATGTCCATTTGTGTGTGAGAGAGAGTGAGAGGGGGAGAGAGAAAAGAGGAGTAGAGAAAGAGTTTTATTTATATTAAAACATAGATGCTACAAAATTTAATAAGCTCCAAAAATTCAATGCAGTTGGTCTAACTTGAAAGAGATCTCAGTTTTCCAGAATTAAATAGGGTTGAAGCAGCCTTCGGTGTGAATTCTATTGAAATAGTTTTAAAGAACTGTTCAACCCCTTACTAAAACTGGACTTGCTGAGACAAGAAGGAAGACTCTTGAGTCAAATGAATATTTTGCCATGAAGCTACAGTCATCAGTTCAGAAGTCCTGACAGAGGTATGGAGATGCTCACTGAAGCACGAATTCTAAGGTTTTCAGTCTTTAGACAGAAGCAGAAGGAGCAGTGTCAGCAGGAAGGAACACAATCATAAATAAGTACAAAACAAACCCATTGGTACAGGTGCTCCTTTGAAATTCAGATTGCTGCAAAAGGTTGGATTAGTTGTATACTCCTTTGCCATCTTTCTCTTTCAGCTGGTCTTCAGGTACAGGTCAGCAGGGTTTTGACTTTTCATTAGAGTCTTGTGTAGATCTTCTAACAATATTAGTCTGGTACAACTATTCCTGTGCTGCCAAATGAGATCTTTCTCCAATGAAATTCAGGCACCTTTTCCTTTTGAACAATATGCCACCTAGTTTTGATTTTCCTACATAGTTGAAAAGTCGGTAGTACGTCCATTTTCACACAAACTGCTTGTTTTTCTGTCATGTTCTCTCAGATATTAATTTTTGCCATTTCTTGACCTAGGAATAACTTTACATACATATTTAATTATTTCCATTTGACGCTAAATGAGAAGGTATGATAAAAGTTAATTAGCTCAACGAATTAAACCACCTGCTTAGAAGACACAGGGACCTGGGTTTGATCCCCAGTGTGCCATGCTGACCCTGCCCTTGGGGCACGCAGAGATGTGCCCCTGTAATCCCAGAGCTTGGGAGGCTGAAAACAGGAGGATCACTAGGAGTCAGATCTCTGTAGTGAGACCCTGTACTAAACATATTAAAAAGTTTAATTAATAAAAAATGATACTCCTAGCACTCAAAGTCAGATACCTAAAAACGGTACCTATTGTACAGTCACCAGAGACGTGATCATCAACTCTGCCTTCCACTCTAGACTTCACCAGGACTGTTGCTTAGGTTACTTCATTGATGTTCTCTCTCCATTCACTTACTCTTCCAATCTATCCAACGTACACATTCTTTTCAAGTTAATTTCTTTCAATAATATTTCCATTTCTGTACAGTCTTGCTTAAATCTTTGCCTACTAGCTGAATTATAATTTGTATTTAAAGCCCTGAAAACCAAATCTAAAGCTACATTTTCACTGAAATAATTATATATAATGTATATAATGTATATATAATTATTGTATATAGCTATATAATATATAATTATATATACATATATATCCTGTTTTTCCTTTCTGGAATATATTTTTCTTTTCCAAAGTAATGCTCGGTTTTACCAAAAGAAGCTAGTTATACTGATATTACTAGACTGTTTCTTCCCCTTGGCCAATCAGTCTCTTTTGAAGATGGTTTCTTCAAATAAGAAGCTTATATTCTCTTCTTATCCAGTGTCTCATTGATATCATGCTCAAAAGTGGTACCCCTTTCTTTCATGCTCCTAGAAGAAAAAGTAATACAGAATAGAACTAGTGCAGTGAAAACATCCTTACCAAAACTCCAAAACAATTTCCAAAAATATATGGGATTTGAGAATGTGTGAACAAAACCACCCCTAGCGCAAATAATTTCCCAGAAGAATCTTTGAACTTAGCTTGAGTACATTAACATGTTTTCATATATGACTTGCTTGTAAACAAGTAAGCTCCTAGTTTTTTTCTGTTAATCTTTTTAAAAGTGGAATAATCATTTACTTGAAATATTTATTTTAAAGAGGTGAGTGCCAGATGGTTGCTGGTCAATTATACATGTTTATCTTAATAAATGAGAAATCATATGATATGTAATTGTATATAAAATATCCCTCAATGAATAAATATTTATTATTATTAATACTACTAATAATACTATTTTAATGCATTTGGTGTCAGCAGGGTTTCACTATGCAGCTTGGACTCATGGCAATGGTTCTGCTTTCAGCCTCCCCAGCACTGGGATTACAGGTGTGCACCCGCCACTATGCCCAGACTCTGGCCAGCTCAGCCCACCCTGGGGGCAGTGCTGGCATAGCACGTGGTGCCAGCGATCCAACTGTGGTCCCTGCACTTACCTAAGCAGGTGCTTTAGTCTGCTGAGCTATCTCGCCGGCCCCTAGAATGCATCTTTAAAGTGCTGAGTTTGTTCTTCCAACAAAGATGTGACTTATATATTTGTGGGAAAATCTTCCTTATCTAGAACTCTCTTTGCTCACTGTTGGGTGATGCTCAGGATAACTCAGTTTATTCTCAGTCGATATGGACTTCTTGGCTTTATTGAGAATAAAATAATCCAGATGTTACTGAAGATGGTAAGAAGATTACCAGAAGTGGCGAATTAGCACCTGTGAGATTACAAATTCCACACCTCAGTTCACTGTGCAGGGACTTACGTATTTTTTTCATTTCACAATATATCGTACTTTACTGTGATAAAGCATGTAAAAATATATTAATTCTATGAAAAGGTAACATTTTAATAACCCCATAATATTTGGGCATTTGAGGTTCTGTTTTTATTTGTACCAACATAAAGACAATAGCAAGTTATACTTTTTCTGATTAAAGACAGTTGACTGACTTTATTATTCCACAAATATATAAGCTGAATAACACTTTATATGATCTTTGGATCGACATGTGTATGCTCTTGCCTCAGCAGTGAAAGCAAAGCAAATTACATAGATTTGAAAGAACATGATGTTGTCTCCATCACATGGTCAAGTATGCTTTCTAGTTATCTAGTTTCTAGCTTCTAGTTATCTTTGTAAGCCTTTCACAAGGGACCGTGTGAATTCAAACCTCTTGACTTGTTTTCCAGACACTCCGAGTATCTGCACGTGAACAAATAACATAACCGTGACAAGAACAGAAGTATTTGGAGTGCTTCATAAACTAATCCTGGTCTTTTAGGAAAATGATTATTATAAGAATTATGCTCTCAGGACTTGTAGGCAGTTGATGCCTTCAGACGTAGGTATGCACAAAACATTTCAAGCATGACCAACAGGAAGGAAGTCCTATGAGGTCTTCCACTTCCAAGTGTAACAGGTTCTTTCATAAGTGCAGACTGTTTCATTTAGAGGTGGATCCTGTTGAAACATCATCAGTTAACTATACATACAAACTCTTTTATAGATTCCTCTGCTACAGGGCTTCACAACTGCAGGTAGAATACTGTAATCTTCTAGAGATCATCTTGAAAGCTTAACAGAAAAATGAAATAGATGATAATGTGAAAGGATTTTAGAAGATAATGAAGCCTGAAAAAATAATTTATTTGAGGGCAGGCCAGATAGCTCAGCGGATGAAAGAGCTGACTTAGGCAGAGTGCAAAGGCTGAGGATCGATCTCTGACACACTGTGCTGGCCCCACCCGTGGGGTGCGCTCAGATGGCGGTTGAGACTGGGTGCGGTGGCTCGCTCCTGTAATTCAGTGCTTGGGAGGCTGAAAACAGGAGGATCACTAGGAGTCCAATCTGCACAGTGAGACCATATAGACCTTGATCCCCCCCAAAAAAAAACCCTGATATTTTTGTTAGAATTACCTTTCTAGTAATAGAAACTGGACTGTATTTCCTCCTATAAATGCTGAATTTCATTTATTTTCTTCTAAAGTTTCAGTTTTGCTTCCAAGGTGGCTGGGTTCTCATGGAAGAAAACATTGAAACATTGTAGAGAAAGAAAAGACTTTATTTTATTTCATAGCTTCATACTTTTGTGCTTAGAAATTTTCAAAAATTACAGTCATTTATTTAGGTCAACAGCAGTAATATGAGTGGTAATTATGTTAGACATTTTAAATGCATTCCTCATAATTATTTGTTTTAAAAACACTGAATGTTATTAAAAACAAACAAACCTAAGAGTAATAATCCTACATAGAATTTTTAAGGTAAAATGGGGAAAGATGGAAGCCATGGAAAGTACATAAAATGAAGCAGTCAAGCACCCATCTTATATTATGTTTCTATAATTAAATAATATAATAAAAAAGCAATTAAAGAAATGTGAAGTGGAGGTTGACGTATTTGAAATAGAAGCATATGTTTCATTAATGAAAATAATAATTTTATGGTCTTAGAAATTGAAACATGTAAAATTACTGCATTTTAATTCAATGATTCTTAACCTGAGAGCAAATTTTATCTTCTAGAGGCAGTTAGCAATACCTGGAGACACATTAATTGTCAAATTTCAAAGAAGAATGATTTTATTGGGACCATTTGAGTGGAACAAGGATATCAACTATGGCATACAGATGATTCCTCTCCAAAACCATTATTTGGAGCTGGTGAGATAGCTCAGCGGTCTAAGCACCTGCCTGTCAAGCGCAGGGACCTGGGTTTGATCTCTAGTATCACATGCCATGCTGGCCAGCCGCTGAGACATGGCATGGTGGCGCACCCTTGTAAACCCAGCTCTGGTCAGGATCATTATAGGTCTATGCTGTGTAGTGAGACCCTGTATCACATACATTAAAAAAGTAAAACAACAAATAAGCACACAATTTCATTGTGCGGAAATGTCATTAGTGTTGAGACTGACCAAGTTTAAACTGCAAAAGCATGTCAGATATTTGGGTAAAAACACATGATAAACTCTCCTGTTACATCATGATATGTTGTTACATATCAATACACACACACACACACATACACACACACATATACACACATATCATATCCTGTTACATTATTGATATCCAAATGCTTCTTATTACGTTTCTACATTTTTCCACATTTACTTTGTTTTTTTTTTCAATTTATTTATTTATTTATTAGAGAGAGAGAGAGAGAGAGAGAGAGAGAGAGGGGTGTGTGTGTGTGGCCAGCTCAGCCCACCAGGGGGCGGGGCTGGCTGGCATGTGGTGCTGGGGGATCAAACCGCGGTCCCTGATGCTTTGCTAAGCTTGTTCTAAGTAGGTGCTTTAGACCACTGAGCCATCTCTCCAGCCCCTACTTTGTTGTTAATTATCAATTATAGTCTGTTAATTTCTTTTTTAAAAATCCACATCTGAATATGTTGCTAAAAATCTAATTTGAAGAAGATACTAGATTAATTCCATATTATAATTAAAAAATGCATACACAACAAATGGAAAGTAACTGGACCTAGGAATTACCTTCTGATGATCTTCTAAGTATCCTTCTTAGTGTCAAATCTTAGTTCCTTACATCAATTACATTCTAAGTCAGAAAATGTGAATTTCAAGAATTCACTTTCTCAAACCTATAGTTATTTAGATGTACTTAGAATCCAACTAAAGTTGAAATCTCTGGTTGTATTGGCTGATTTGCTTCCATATTCTGACAATCAGACTATGCCCGAGTACGTGTGTAGACACACACATACATGCACACACACACACACACACACACACACACACTTCATGAACTAACATAAAAACAAAATCATCCAATTTCACATGTAGTACTAGTACAAATTTATTCGTAAGTATTGATTCTGATCCAAACTTAAATATTATTGAACTTTAGGTACTAAAATACAGTCTTGAAAACTGAAAATTGCATTAGACATAACTAATGATAATCTTTTATTTTTTAGCCTATGTAATTATTTAGATTTGATGTGCAAGGAAAAGAAAAAATGAATATAAATTTATGCTACTGTGGATAAAATAGGGACTGAGTTCTTGGGAATTGGAGAATGGCTCCAAAATACGGCTGTAGTTACATAAACCCATCAAAATATCAAAGAGGATGTGGTAAGTGTGTAACAAATGGTCACATATGACCATCCTTAGTGACTCCCTTGTATCTACATTGGCAAAAGTTGATGACAATAAGTGAACATAACTTGTTCATTTTTTAAAAGATTGACAAATAAGATTGCTATATCCATTTAAAGGTGACAAAATCGGACCTGCATTAGTCCCACTGTGCTGTCAGATGATTATTTAAAAACACTGTGTCCCTTCAGAGTAGAGTGAGCTGTGGCTTCCACCCTCCCCTCTTTGAGGTACTTCTTTTGTGCAATGTCCCCAAAAGACAATGTAAGCAATATAACTTACACAAACTGGGAAAATGGGCTTCTTCCTCCAGCTCATGAGTGGAGCTAAAGATGTTATCGATTCACCAAATGGTCCCACCAGTTTGCAGAACAGTTTGTAGGATTTTTCCAGAATTTACCTACAGAGAAATTAACAGTGCTTACTTTCACTGACAGAAAACTGCATGTGGGATGTTGCTGTAGCCAGCTACAGCAGTAGAGTGGGCTGGTAGGGGCTGGCTGCACGTGGGCTTCTGCTGTGATGATGTGTGAGCAAAGTGAAAAAACTAAAAGTGATAACAGCAGCAGCGAAGGTTCATCACTTTACTCTTATGCATTTGCCCCTTTTGTCATAGCTGTGTTTGAAGATTCCAGAAGTCAGAAAGACAAAATACTATGAAAAGTTTAATGACTTCTTATTTTTCACTGATAATTTGAGGCAATTGAGGATGCCTGTGTGCATGCATGTGTGCATGTATACACATACATGTATAGGAAGAAAACAAAAAAAAGAATTTTCAGGCAAAATAAACACTGACCACCCATGACATGACTCAGGGAACTGCTGTCCTGTATTCCTAGCAAGTGGAAGGAAATAAAGAAGACCCAGAAGCAGTTGCCCTTTATTCCTAGTTGTTGAAAGAGAACAGTGGAGGGGCTCCTGAAGAACACTGGGGAGCTAGGGAGGGGAAAGGAGAGGAGATCCCTGCTAGCACAAGATTCAATTCTCAATTAAAATAAATGTGTAGTGGACATGTTTATTCAGAGAATGAATGATTAGTTCTGTAGACTAAAGGAGTGGGAACAGTGATCCATTTTGACTAGTCAAATACAGTTAGTACATCACCTACTTTTATAAAGCAATTCTATGAATGCAATTATCTGGGGCTGGGCCCTGGGAGATAGCTCAGTAGAATATGCACTTGCCTGGCAAGCACAGGGTCCTGAGTTCAATCCCTGGTAC
>NW_004524725.1:3521057-3523529 GCF_000260255.1 Octodon degus
TATTTCAAAGCCCAGAGGCAGTAATGAGTAGTTGTGAGCTGGATAGATAGACTTGGTGGTCTAAGCAACTGCATGGCAAGTGCAAGGACTGGGGTTTGGTCCCTGGTACTGCATGCTGTGCCGGCCCCCGTGCCATGCTGGCCACTAAAACAGAGCATGGTGGTGTACACCTGTAATCCTAGTGCCAAGAAGGCTGAGACAGGAGGATTACTATGGGTCCCAGCTGCATAGAGAGACCCTAATCAAGTAAATAAGTAAATAAAACATCAAAAAAATGTTTAAAGACATGGGTATTTGTGACAGAAAAAAATTTGCACATAGAATCTAAATTATTAATCTACTATTTGCAGAAAATTGTGCTGGTCTTCCTGCTATGATTACAATGAGATGCTCTAAGTGAAAAGTGATGTGAATTTATGTACATATTTTTACTCTGTTTAAAACTGGAGGCCCAGTCAGATAGCTCAGGGGATTAAAGCGCATGCTTCTTCAGAAGGTAGTGGCCGGGGTACTGTCTGCAGGCCTGACATGCTGGCCCCACCCCCAGGGTGCACTGAGATAGTGATCGCGACTGGGCGTGGTGGTGCATGCCTATAACTCCTGTGCTTGGGAGGCTGAAACAGGAGAATCACTACAAGTCTTATCCACATAGTGAGACCCTGTACACTCTGTCCTAAAACTCATTTTAAAAAATGCTAGAGAAAAAATCATTTAATTTGGAAGGCAGGGAGGATAGAATACATGATACATCAAAGAGTATTGAAGCCAGAAAACGGACGGTCGAGTAGCAATGGAATTAACAGCATCAAGGGTGTGGATTCCATGCAAAAAATGAAGAAAAGTTGAGAAACAGAAATGTTGGATACTGGAGAATCTGTAAAGGTTACAGAAAACAGTAGCAACAAGGATGGCAGCAACGACCATGCCTGACTGATCTAAGAGCTTAAACAATGGAAACATAAACTCCTGAGAAGAACATTACACTTCTGAGCCTGTATTTACTCAAGGTTCTGGAAAGATCATATTAATGCTGTAAAAGAACAAGTACTAATAAAATCTTTGTCTGATAATGGGAAGGAGTTTATTTTTTTTATTTTTTATTTTTTCTACTTCAGACCGCCTTAAGGGCAGGGCTGGAGCAGCTTGTGTAGCTGGGAATCGAACCGCGGTCCTATGCACCTGACTTCGTTTGCCCAAGAGGCGCTTTAAGCAACTGAGCTATTCAGCAAAGTCCCTTGTCTGATAATGGGAATTCACACATTTTTGTAAAGCTACACTAGCAATTACTATGGAAGTTGCCTTTGGAGTTGCACGCTAAGTATATGTAGGAAACAAAGCATGAGGAAGATTTATTTTTATTGGTTTAACCTTTATAATTTTCACAATGTCCATTATATATATGCAATAAGACATCATACAAACTCCTTTTTATTGCTTGAATGTTATGTCTCCCCAAGCAGCAGTGTTCACTGGCCGCACTTGAGAAGTGATTGGATTAGGATGGCTTTGATTCCTCATTATGATAATCCAGGGACAAGTTGTAGGTGGATGACATTATTGAAAGGAAATGAAAACAGAGACGGTGCTGTCTAGTTGAATGGAGTGGCTCATGGGGGTATGAGCTCAGACCCTTCCTCTTGGGGTCTGTCTGCTTCCCAGTTTCCCTGGATAAGCTATTTCCCTCCACTTCGCTCTCTCACCATGTTCTTCTGCCTAAGAGCTCGCTAACCAGGACTGAAATCTATGAAAACAAGGACTTAAAATGATCCTTTCCTCTTAATATTTGAGTCAGATATTTTGTTCCAGTGACAGAAAGCTAAAATTCCATCTTTTTTAATTTTTTTCAGAACCAGGGAGTGAACTCAGCCCCTTGCACTTGCCAGGGAAACGTTTATTCTTCTGAGCCATCTCCTCGGCCCTACCATTCAAATAACAAATTATTTTCCTGAGTTTTTCTAGGATATAAGCTGAGGTATAGTATAATCTTGACTGGGTTCCTTATTTAAATGAGTTGCATAATGCTAGATTTTATTTTGCAAAATTCCAAAATTGTCAGGAACCCCTGACAATACTTTTTCCTATTGTTTCTGTTGTAGCTTAATTTTCCACACTTTAATGAAATTCATATTATCCTTTTTATAGCTGTTGCTTAATACACATACTCCAGAGCTGAGATGACTTCCTCAGTAGCCCACCAATGAGGGGAGGCATCTCATCTGGGCCAGAGCTAGATTCTTTCCTATGACTAGGTAAGAAAAAATATGTATATTATTTTGTGAACAAAAATCTTCCCATATATGATTCCAACTTACCTTGATATATCATGTGTAAGGCCATATTTAAGGAACTATTTTTTCTCTGATGGCAGATTTTGTGTGATTCCAAACATTTTGCTCTTAAGTCATATTGTTTTCTTTCTTTCTTTCTTTCTTTCTTTCTTTCTTTCTTTCTTTCTTTCTTTCTTTCTTTCTT
>NW_004524725.1:3524629-3529076 GCF_000260255.1 Octodon degus
ATTATGAGTTAACAGTATCTCAATTCCTCTAAAAATACATATGTCATTCCTAATAGCCAGAACCTCAGAATATCAGTTTAATTGGAAGTAGAATTGTGATAGGCATAATTATTTTAGGTGAAGTTACAGTAGAGTCAGCTGAGCCCTTAATCTAATGTGACCAGTATCCTCATTGTAGAGAAATCACATATGTGCAGAAGCAAGATGATACAAACACCTACATGTGAGATGAGTGGTCTATGAAGACAAAGACTGAGTCTGTAATGATACAGCTGCAAAATGAGGTATGCCAAAGATTCACCAGAGACACAGAAGTTTGAAAAAGTGAAAGAGTTCTAACCAAAGTCTCAGAGGGATGGAAAATCAACTGGGATCTTGGTTTTGTACATTTTTTTCATTCAGAATTATGAAAGATAAACTTTCAAATTTTTCAACCTATCCTGTTAAGAAAGGTAGTATTTTTATTATAGCAGTCATAGAAAACTAAGAATGATCTAGAATACTATCTAAGATGCCCAGACAAACCACTTAAATTAGAAATCACTTAGACTTATGCAACCTATTGAATTGATATCCACATTTTCACTTGCCAGTAAGAAAGATACTCCTGCTTATTATTTCAGGCTACATATAAGTTTATGTACTTGTGTGTGGATAGCTATGTAGACACAGAATAAAAGTAGATTTCAGAAACGGAGAAGCATGTTTTTTTTTTTTTTTTTTGTCTTTCTCTTTGTGTTCCACTATTGTTGTCTTTACTATTCATGTGGAAAGGGAGACTAATACATTTCAAATATTTTAAATGAAATTGGCAATATTAGTATGAGCACCACCTTGTACATATCTCATATATACTTACACAAATCTCAGCACTATGTTTCTTTGAAGTGTATAATCATCTTGAGATTTACTGATCAAAACATAAATAAATGCAATCATATTCAAGAAGAGAGCTGTCTGTGTGACAAATAAAAGCATTCATATTTTACAGACATTCAAAGAATTTCCATCAAACTTTTGGTTTATTACTCTTACATATTTAAAGGCAGTTTAGCAAAGAAAAATGAATATTTGTAAAATTTTATTGCCTTACAACAATCCGAATTTGCTTACAACAGGAAGTAAGCACTTTCTTTCCTCTTTAATATATATCAAGTGGAGCAAACAGAATTACTTCCTAAAATATCTTTAGTGAAATGATGATAATGTATCCGATTTTTTGATCAAGATACTGAAATATTTCTCTTTCAACATATATATTATTTTCTTCTCTTCCCTGATTTGTTTGTTCTTCCTCTCTGTCTAGTCTCCTTGTCCTCTTTTTTTCTTATCCCACTTTCTGGCACTTTAGACTTTTTCATGTTCAGCTTTTACCTATGTGCTATTAATTCAGACTTCAAAATATTGTACAAGACCTGTTAAAATAGGAAGTTTTGTCAAACATGATTTCTATTACCTTAGAAATATATTTGTCAATTTAATGTAAGGGAAATTGTGAATATACTTAATGCATTTAATGATTTCTTACAGCGATGGTTCTGTTGCTGCAATATGTAAATACTTTGCGCTAAAAATGCATTCAGAAATCCTAAAAGTCAGCAGAATTTGCGCTTTTGTTATTACTTCAAAATAGAAATACTTGAATCTTACATTAACACTGAAATTGCAGTAAAACACAGTCATTTTTTGAAAGGAAATGGCATAGATTTATGATTTAGTCTAATATCCAATTGGAAAGGAAAATTTGATGTGATTAATAGGAGGAGATAGTGAAGTTTGATATCTGCATTAACAATAAAAAATGAGTATATTTGGCCTATGGAGGACCTAAAAGTTAATGAAATAATACAGTAAAAGAACATGTGCAAAATATCACAAATGTAAAAGAAAGTGAAATTTCTCAAGAGTCATCTGAAGTGGTGATTATCATTGTAAAAAATCAATTCTGTAACAAGAAGAGTTTTGGGTTTCATTTTTCCTTGCTTTGTTTTCTTGATGGGGGGCATTTTCAGCAGTATGCATTTGAACAAGAAAATTCATTTTGGAGCTTTGCAAGCACCAGCCTCTGAAGGAACGGACAGAACAGCTGGAACATAGAGGAAATGCAGAAAGATGTCAGGGAGGGCAGCAGTTAGCCAGAAGACAAACATTCATTTGACCTTGTTCTTCCACCTAATGTAACACTACAGAGGTCGATAACATTCCCATCATGAAATGAAGACAGTGTTCATGGATCTTGGCTCCTTTCTCCCACCCAGATAACTGAAAGGGATGACCACACCAAGAAAGTTCTTTTCTGTACAAAGTTCTAGATTCTGGAGTTCTGAAGTATGCTCTATATTCACCAGCACTTAGATGATAATCCACAGTGAATTTAATGCTTCCCCCAGTTCTCTGCAAGTACAGTAGCCAGAGCTACTGGTGTCACCAGGGGTAGAAAACAGCAAAGGAAATGCTATTTTACTTTATTTCTGGGACTTTTTTCTCCTGTCACTGTCTGTTGAATGCATTGAAGCTGCAGTAAAATTTAGAGTAGGCAAGAGCAGAAAGGTCTTTATAAAAAGAAAACCTTTTAGAATGGCTTTCTGAACTTTCCGCACCCGTTTTGAAGTTAGGACTGGTCATGTGACCCTTCTGGCTGATGAAATATGAGTGGAAGCCATCAGGGAAACTTTAGAGGAGAGTCTTGACTCCACTGTTGCTTGACCCTGAAGCTCTCATTTGACCCATCATGGTGATGGAAGAGACTTTGATTTCCAGATAATGTACTCATGCAGTTGAGGAGCCTTAGTTATCACGAGGCCAGATTTACTGTGAAAAACTGAGACACTTTTTCAACTTGCAGTCAGTATGCAACATGAAGGTGATCTGTATAGGTGTGATTTTCTGCTGTTCTTTAACATGATCAATACCCCACTCAAGTTCGGAAACACACATAGAATACTGTAACTGAGGTTAAAATAGAAGTCAAATGTAGCACTAATTGTAGATGATGTCTAAATTGGAGGCAAAAGTATCATAACAGATCAGGCATAGTTGTATATGTGTGTAATCCCAGACTTGGAGTCTGAGGCAGAAAGAAGTCCAGTTTGGCCAGAGATATAGCTCAGTGGCACAGCATCCATCAGGCAAATGCAAAGTCTTGAGTTTGATTCTCAGTACCAAAATTAAAAAAAAAAAATAGGAACTCTAGTTTTAATTTTACCTGGGTAACTTAGCATGACCCTTTCTTAAAAAAAATAATAAATAAATAAAGGTTTAAGAGGCCTTGGGTATCACATAAAATTGATAACATATCTTTAAATGAATCTACAAGCTTCATGATTTAACCACTAATGGTAAAGTATTGTTGGTCCCAAGCAGACTCTGCGATATCAGCACTCATGAAAAAGGGCAAATCAGTAGCATCCAGAAAGGCGACTTCTTCTGCTACAAAGTGGTGCTTCCTTTGTGTGCTTTGAGGATCCTTGATGGGGAAACATGGGACTATTTTACTTCAGAAAGCCCTTAAATATGTCATGAAACTCCAAAGACACTATTTGGTTAAAGCCTCAAATGAGGGGCAAGGGAGTTAGCTCAGTAGAATAAGCATTTGCCTGGCAAAGTGCAAGGCCCTGAGTTCAATCCCCAGTACCACAAAAAAGCAAAACATAAAGCCACAAATGTATTATTGTTAATAAGCATTTCTTTACTAAATATATCCAAAATAGTATACTAGACAGTAGTTTGTAAGAAGTTTGATATGATTCTCTGATGAATAGACCCTACAAAATAATAGATACCTTCCAAATTTTAAATATTAAACATTTCTTTTTCAAATTTCAAAGCTAATTAAAGTTTAAAATATACTTATGAATTTATGTCCAAATACATTAATTCCAATAAATTTATACAGAAAATATTATTTTTGTGAAAATGAATTTATGTATCCATGTTCAAATTTTCTTAAAGACAATTTGTCATTCTGTTTTATGTTTTGATAACTGTGTACCAGAATCTGGATAAGTGTATAAAGAATAAAAGTTTATTCACTTCATCATTTTGGAAGTCCAGAGATGAAAGTGTGAGGGAGCTTATTTGATTGAGTATTTCTTTGTGGTGGACTCTATGTACAGAAATTTTAAAGAGATGTAGAGTAACATCTCAGACAGACATGTAAGAGAGAGCTCACTTTACAACAAAGCCAATCCAGGATTACTCACTCACCCCATGAGTCTGGGACTGGGTTAGTACATTGATGAGAGCAAAGTCCTCAGAACCCAAGCGTTTTTAAAAGTCCTGCATGGAGCACATCTTAATAAAGGATTGGTAGGGACATTCAAGTCGTAACAGTCAGCAACCTTGATCCCCTCTCCTCACTTGCTCCATTTTCTTTTTCTTTCTTTCTTTCTTTCTTTCTTTCTTTCTTTCTTTCTTTCTTTCTTTCTTTCTTTCTTTCTTTCTTTCT
>NW_004524725.1:3529176-3534319 GCF_000260255.1 Octodon degus
CTCAGGCCCTTGCTCTTGCCAGGGAAGCACTTATTCCACTGAGCCATTTCCCAGCCCCTCCAATTTCTTAACTTTTTCTTCTCAACTGAAAAGTCTCCAAAATCTGTGAAAGTACAATGTGAGATAAAATGTAGGACTTATACACATGGGAATTATTCAGCAAATGAAAAATTCTATCAATTCACCAGCAAATGGCTGATATTTTTCATTTGAGATTCTGAGAGTGGATAAGACATTCTTATTTGTTATTGTTGCTACATAACAAACCACCTCAAAACTTAGAAACTTAAAAAGCAAGCACTTTGATGGTGATTTGTCTGGAATCACCTTGATAATTCTTCTGAACGAGAATAATTATCTCAATAAATTTTGGCTAGCTCATTTGTCAACAGGCACCTGTTATGTCAGCTGAGAAAAAAAGAATCCTGATGATCTCATTGGGGACATGTAAGAAACTCGACTTGCTCTAAATGAGTTCTGGTTCTTCAGCAGGCTGGTGTGACAAGCTCACATGGTGGTTGATGTGAGACATTTCCCCCTTGGCCTTCGAGTAACTAGTGCACCTTTGTTTCTCCCTCACAGGTCCCAAGCACTACTGAAGAATGCTCTGTGAATGCAACATCCCAATGTGAAGGCGGGCTCACCACCCTACTCTAAAATCTGTTCCTCCATGGACACAGAACATTTTCCAAGCTTTGTCTCTGCAGTCACATTGCTTCAGGATATGCTTACAAAGAAAATGAGGGAAGGTTGCTTTTAGGAATCTCTCAGCTGTGCTGCAAGTGACATACATGCAGCACATGCATATGGGACTTCTTCCAACGCTCAAATTTGCCTAAGCCTTGGGGGACCCAATCTCAATAACTCCTAGAATTCCATTAATCCTTGATGACTGTTTGTAAGTAATAAGCCCATTTCACTTAATGTGTGTTATTGGGTGATCTGTCTCTGCTGACTCATAGAAGTCTGTAACTAGTGCACAGCAAACCTGTTTCATAGCCCAAGAGCCCCATGAGCAGTCATTTACAAGCATGTTGCCTTGCCCAAACTCTTCTGAAGATTTCACTGGATGGTGCTTCCTAACATCAGACACTTAAAACCATATCACATGCTCAAAGCCAGAGCCAGCATGGGAAAGAAAGTAGAACATAACCATGGGTATGAGTAATGACCAAATTGTGTGTTAAATTTGTGATATATTATGACACAGATCATCATCAAAGCACAATCAACAAAATAATGCTAATGTTTAGCTTCACAAACAAATGACTCAGCAATATTTTGCTTCCAAAATAGAGGGATTTAAAAAAAAGAAAACATAGCAAAGGCTCAGATCCCATTGAAATGAAAGTAGAAAGAGCCAGTAGTCATCACACATTTAGATCCACCCCACTGCCAATTAGTTAACGCTATTGGCTCAAAACTACACTGGCCTCAAGTGACCATTCACTTCTTTTTGTGAACTACATAAATTCAAATTAAATATAAAAATTCAGTTCTTCAGTTATACAAGTCATATTTCAAACATTCAATACACCCTGAAAGTAGTGTGTCTACCGAATCAGACCGTGCAGAGCAGACTAAGTCAATCACTGTACCAAATTCTATTTTTGACACTTGCTGATGAACACACAGTCAAATGCTAAAGATTCTGATCATCTAAATGATGCTTCTCAATTCAAAAAAATTTTTATCCACCAGAAAAGTACAAAAATGAGATATTAAAAAGTAAAGCCATATTAATGGGCTGAGCCTGTAAAGGGCTCAAGTGAAGAACTTTTGACATTGCCAGTCCGACTGATAGCCCAGTACTATTATGGACTACTGCATTATATTGGATTATTTTGCTGAATTCATGCACCTACAATATTTAAATTGCAATAGAATACTCATCTCTGACAAAACTAAACAAAAAAGGGGGATATAAATGAAGGACCATTTTGTAGTGAAATATATTATGTACAAAATAATTAGGAAAGATATACAGCTACTTTCTCTTAATTGAGTGAGAAGATTTATACTAATAGTATTTAGGCAGGATATCATGTCTGCATCTTGTACTATGAACAACTACTATGGAGACAACAATATGCAGTGTATTAATTATTGCAACTGTCCTACTAACCTTCTTTGAAACTGTCTCATTGCTATTTGTTTCTCACTGAAATTAATTTTAGAAAAGCAGTTTATTCCTAATAGCATTTTTTCACTATTATAAACATCCCTCTGAGGAAAAAATTGTATATTAAGAAATCATAAAAATGAGTTCAGCAGACTTTGAAAATTTGGGGCCTGTAATGATTCTTCTGAAATACGTCTAAAATAATAGACCTGAAATATGCACATATCCACGCTTAACTTCAATGATGTCCAGAGAACATGGTGTTGTACTCAGAAAGAAGTAACAAAATTCATGAAAAATTTAACCACGTCTCATGAATTCTTTCATATATTTTGTTAATCATGTTAACAGGTATATTTTAGCTGTTAGATAAATGTGGCATTTTATTATATATATAATTTATGTGTGTGAATAGTTACATTTATTTGGTATACTTTTGTATACTGCATACTTAACATATATCATGCTGTTCATTTTAGTATCTATTCTCATTGTCCCATAGACATAAAACATTATCTGCAAAGAGAAATACATTATCTTCATTTCAATACTCACATGAAATGCAGTCTCTTGTGAATACTGTTACAGTCCCAATCAAGAATGTCTATTTTAAAACAGATGTGACTTCATCTGGAAATAAAGGAAATCCTTAGACAGGTCACAACATAACGTAATATTATCTTTGGTCCACACTGCCTATAATAAAATATGGTTTGAGCTTTACCTCTCTCTACTCTGTGACACATCCACTAGCTGACAATTTCACTTTGCAACGTGGCATGAATGAAACAAGACTGAAAAATTTATGAAAACATGCAGTGGGAAGAAATTATGTAGCTAGACCTCTCAGAATGAGCAAAGATGGTGCAAATATCTTTTCCTGTGCGAATGCCCATCAAATGACACATACTCCAGAGTAGGGTCAGGTGTAAGATATTTTTACTGGATGTCTAGAGATCCCTCATGTAAGATAAATCATAAAATATTTAGGTTGAATGTTTGATTTAATTCCCTTAACATTGTAGTCTTGAAGTTCATCCATTTTTCTAAAAATTACTTAGGTTTATTCTTTATGGCAAAAGAGTACTCCATGTTGTATAAATACAGTATATTCTTTATTCATTTATCTATTGATAGACATATAGGCTGCTTAAAAGATTTTACTATTGTGAATTAAGCATGCTAACAGGTATATATTAACGTGGAAGCATAGATTACTGAAATGTGATAGCTTTAACTGTTTTTGGAAGATACCTAAAAGGAAAATAGCTGGATTTAATGAAATCTCTAGTCTTAGTTTTTTGAGATTATATGATTTCATGATTTATATTATGTATATATAAATTCAGGTCTTCATATTTATGTCCCATAACTTAACCATCATTTTAATAGTTATTACAGTTATCATTAAACCACATATAAATATTTACATTTAAATATTTACTCCTGTTTCTGGCTATGTGGAGGCAGCCCATGAGTCCTGGTCACCACAAATTTAGGGCTTTTCTTTGCACACCTGAGGCTGCCTGCAGTGACTCTGTAGTTGTCATCATGCCACAGAGTGAATATATTCAATGACACCATGAACACTAATGGCATCGCTTGATGTACCATGAGAAAAAAAGAAGGAAAGTCAAGAGGCTCATAAACATTCAAATAAGGCAAAAACAAAAAACAAAAAAAGAATGACCTGAAGGTAGAGGTGTACTATAAACAGTGTCGTGCAGAGAAAATACAAATGAAGAAGACTATCAAGATGCAAGAAAAGAGAAACACTAAACAAAAGAACGATGAAAAGACTCCACAAGGAGCAGTACCTGCCTACCTTCTGGACAGAGAAGGACAGTCTCATGCAAAAATACTTTCCAACATGATTAAACAAGAACAAAAAGAAAAGGTGGAAAAATGGGAAGTTTCTCTGCCAAAAGTTTATGCCCAAAGAGAAACAGAAGTCTTAAAAGTTATACAAACTGGAAAGAGAAAAAAGAAGGCTTGGGAGAGGATGGTTACTAAAGTCTGCTTTGTTGGAGATGGTTTTACAAGAAAACCACATAATATGAAAGATTCATTAGGCCAATGGGCTTATGTTTTAGGAAGGCCCATGTAACACATCCTGAACTGAAAACCACATTTTGCCTGTCAATACTTGGTGTGAAAAAGAATCCTTCATCGCCACTGTATACAACTTTGGGTGCTATTACCAAAGGAACAGTGATTGAGGTGAATGTGAGTGAGTTGGGCCTTGTGACACAATGAGGCAAGGTTATTTGGGTAAGGATGCCCAATAATAGCCAGTAATCCTGAAAATGATGGATGCATCAATGCAGTCTTACTAGTTTGACAGATGTTTCATACAATAACTTCTTACACCTATTGAAGACTCCAGACCAGTCAGGAAAATCATAACTTGAATACTGCTGAATAACTCTCATGATTACATTCATCAAGAAAATTGTAAAAACATTAAAATGGCCCAGTTTTACAAATTGGTCTTTCATTTGGGATCTGCTATGGGGTTATTGGTTAGTGAGTTCGAATCATTTGAAAAAGTAAGCATCAGGTTTTGCATTAAAGAGCGGGTACTCAGCAACTCAGATCTCTTATTCCTAAAAAGCTACCAGTATTTAAAGTCAGTGCAAAATTAATTTAGGTGTCTAGGGCTAGGAAATCTGCTGAAGCTATTCTACCTCATCATTTATCATTAGTCCTAAAAAAGTTATGTTTAAGTTTACCCTAAATATAGTCTACTTGTAATATTTTAAGAATGGCATTAGAAGTTTATTTAGATAACTCCAACTTAGTTGCACTGGTGCCCTGAAAAGAAACTTTATTTGTAGTTAAATAATATAAAAGAGTTGTATGCTAGGTGTGAATCTCAACTTTTGTGATCTGAATTAAATGCTTATGGTTTGAAAAAAATAAATATTTAGATACTCTGGCAGTTTAAATTTATCTGATATTTTCCAAATTTTGGAGTTACTTAACATTTACCCTCAGCACTCTTTGCAGCTAACAAACATG
>NW_004524725.1:3534624-3553526 GCF_000260255.1 Octodon degus
TTCTTAAATTTATTATAATCATCATTAATCTCTCCCACATTTAAAGTCTACTTTTTAAACTTTTTTTGTATATTTAGTACAGAATCTACAGGGTGCCATCGTGTTGATCTGATTTGTAGCGATTTTCATGTTTTCAGCCTCCCAAGCGCTGAGATCATAGGTGCGCACCACCACGCCCAGTCTCAATTGCCCTTTCAGTGTGCCCTGGGGGTGGAGCCAGAATGACGTGTGGAGGGTGGGATGGAATCTGGGTCCCTGTGCTCTGCCTAAACAGGAAATTTATACAACTGAGCTATCTGGCTGGCCCTGACATTTAAAATCTTTGTTACTTCTTTATCTTCCAACATTTTAAGTCTTGTATTCCTGGACACATGTATGTTGATACAGTAATACAATAACTTATTCAAGCTACCCTTCCAGTATGTCTTACATTTGAGAGCTTCTCATTTCTTCTTCCTAGAACCCTGCTGAATGTCAGTAATCAATACACTGTAAACTAAGAGTTCATAGGGCCTGCCAACTTTCCCAACAGTATTGCTCCTAACTCTCTTTCCAGATAGGTTGATCCAAAGTTCTATTGGTTTTGTCTCTTCATTTATTCATAATCTAACTCATTTCTACTATGGGAGTGTATAGTTGCTACTTGAAATTATGCCTTCTTTTCATTACCAAGCTCAAAGCTTGATTCTTAGCCTCACATGTGTCCATTAGTCCAGTAGAATCAATTCCCATATAACAATATGTGAAGAAAGGTTTTTTTCCCCCATGTGTACACTAAGAAAGACTACCTGAAGACACTTTGAGATGGTACATACCTGTAAACCAGAGCGAGAGAGAGAGACAGACAGACAGAGAGAGACACACACACACACACACAGAGACACAGAAAAAGAGGCATACAGAGAGAGAGAGAGAGAGAGAGAGAGAGAGAGAGAGAGAGAGAGAGAGAGAGATCTCACAAGGAAGAATTATGTGACGTTTTGATCTTGAGCCTCTTGGTTTTCAAGACCATTAGAAATACCTGCTGTATATTCACCCAGTCAGTAGTGTTTTGCTATGGCACTCCATTTCCCTTCTTGAACAAATGGAGTTGGTCTTCATTCCAAGCATTTATGGCTGCCGAGATCTAATGTCCTGAGAAGGTCTCATTAATTGTACCTGAGTGTTAGTTACCAGTCTATGTAGTGGATGGAGTAAGATGTGCTTCACATAAATACAAGAGAAAACCAGATGCAAGACATAATTCAAATCAAATTAAGTTACAGCGAGGAAAAATAACAGAGTTCTGTCCATCAAAGGACTCTTCTAAAATTCAGTCCTTCATTTCTTTTTTCCCACAGAACCAGCAAGCTTCCAATAATGCCATCTGCCTTACGTGCTGATTTCATAAGGAAGCTTGAGTATCTGGCTTTTGATTTTCCTCACAGTTTTCAGGGGTTTTGTTCTCCTTCAGCAGTTTGAAGGGTATGTGCTTATCTGCCAGAAGGCGTGAGTGACAGTCTTACTGAAGCAGTAGATGGTTGGTATCACAGGACAGTATTCTTTTTTAAATCGAGCTTAAAGTCTGTCTTTCCAAAACATCACAAATGTTGTCATTTTATAATGAATAACATGAGCACTTTTAAGAGCCATTATGAAGAAGTCAAAATAAATGTGGTTTGTTTCTTTATATAGTATTTAATGCATTTTAAACCACGTACTGTTTATTATTCATTAACAGAAGCAAAAATATATTAATCTATAATTTTTCTCTTATTCATGAATAGAACACAAAACCAAATTTAAAACCCATGAATGATTTAGAAACTTTATATTTTTCTTTTCTTAAGTTATCAAAGCAAAAAATAAGTGTATACATTTTTACCAATTTTACAAAAAAACATTGAAACATTTATTTTCAGTAAATGTGAACTGAGATTTAGCTGGCCTCTTTCTTGTTTATTTTAATCAGTCTTATTTACATATTGAGTCATTCATATTTAATCTTTTAATTCATAAAGTGTTAGTAACATGAACAAAGCACAATGTTAATATTATGATCCAAAGATAATGTAACTATGATAGTTTTGTATTATGCTTACTCCAGCACTATCATGATATACTGCTATTTAGTTCATAAACATTTAACAAGAACATTATACAGTTCCATACCTATTGGACATTAAATAAAATAACTTTTATAAAAAAAGGACTTTTATAATTTATCTAACATATATAATATTGAAAATAATTTTTCAAATTTGTTGTTTTAACATAGTCGCAATAAAATTTTCATGAAACAAAGACATGGTGTCCTGCAAACATAAGTTCTGCTTAATTTTCAGGGATAATAAGAACTCCTTGGGGGTCCTTGCTCTGATATTAGCAATTCAGAAATGTGATCCAGCCTCTTTTCCCTGTTCAATGAGACTGAGTGAGCTCTGGATGCTCAGCCCTGATAGGCAGTGTCGGTTACGACTGCAGATTTCTTCTTCTTTTTTTTTAGATGCAACATTCTCTGACTCTTTAATTGAAAAAGTTTAGATAAAGAATCTCAGAAATATTTCTTTATGAAGGAGGCTTTCTTCATTTCTTCCAAAAGCCATCCAGCTCTGTACTGAGCATGCTTTGCCACGCAAACAAGACTCAGCGTTCCGGCTGTTTCTAAGGTTCCCTGCTTCCAGCTCAGGGCTCTGAGTCTGCAGAGATTCGTAGGGTGCCGTCGACCGTGGATCTTGATGTACACGCTCAGCTTAGCACTACTGCTTTTAGGCCTCAACTGCTTGTGTCAGCTGACAAATTCTGTGGCCAAAGACCCCACAGAAGATGACACCACACATGGATAATTGAAAATACCACTCACTGTTTGGGAAGATTTATTTATTTATTCATTTATTTTCGGAACCAGGGATTGAACTCAGGCCACTTATTCTATTGAGCTATCTCCCTGGCCCATGTTTTGGAAGAATTATACAGGAATATGGCTCTGTGCCCAAAAACTGTAAATTTAAACCTCAATATTTGTCATTATTACTAATTTTCAGACTTTAGAATATACACAAACTTTTTCTATTTCAGTCTTTGTATTTTGTATTGTGTTAAATTCTTTTTCTATTTATAGTTTAAGAATTTTATTTCCTTATTGTTTTAAAAATTCAGCAATGGTTGTTAAATTGTATATTGTTGTGTTGAAATTTGTTGTTCAAAATATCAGATATATGTATATAAAATTTGTCAAATAAAGAAAAAATAGTTTTATTTTTCATAAAAGTTTTTTTAAATATCCTTCTTTGAATCTTTTCAAACATTTTAAATACTCTTTCCTTAATTTTATCAGTTACATTGCCTTTTCTGTATCACTTCAATTAAATAAATAAATAAATTTATTTTAGATAAATTATCAACTAAAAAGTTAAAAGATAAAAATATATTTCATGCCACCAACTTTAATTTTTGTTAATTCTAGTGGAAAAAGTTTTGATATTTAATTTACATTCCACTATTTATCTGCAGCATTATGTACTCAAACCCTATCTCTTGGTATTTTTGTCATAATGTCACTTTTTTTGGTATGATAATTGAAAATTATATTCTCCAGCTACAAAAGTGTACTATCTCCTCCCATATTGTCTTCAATTTAGCATTTCTAAAATATTTCTAATTAAATCATTATCAGTATTTACATTGCTACTATAATGTCTCTTAGGAATATTATACATGATTATAAGTCTATCATTATTCATTTAGAAGACTATGTCTACTATAATCATTATGCCTTATTATAACTATGTGATTGTATACATTATTGTGATTATAATTGTTATGACTCATATTTCATTAGAACTCTATGTTAGTATGGTCACATTTATTATCACTATCACTAAAACTATGGAACTATGTTGACTTCTGAGGCAAGCAGTGTCATTTCTCATAGTTTTTTTTTAATTACCTGGAATTACAACATACCATTTATCATTCCTTAGTTAACAAAATATATATATAGTCGTTTGAACCCAGGGCTTTCGGCATGCCAAGCAGCACTATGCCACTGAGATCCATGCCCAGCCCTAGGTGAAAGTTTCTAAATCCTCAAATGACAAAACTGAATAGAAAGAAAAGTGGAGTGGAAAGAAAGGAGAAAAGTTAGACACTATAAAAACAAGCCCAGTACATGTTTATTTTATTTTATTTTAATTAATTTATTTATTTTTTTGCGGAACCAGGAATTGAACTATGCCCTTGCGCTTGCCAGGCAAGAGCTTATTCTACTGAGCCATCTCCCTGGCTTCCCAGTACATGTTTAGTGTGTGAGTAAAACTCTATAAGAACTGAGAAGATTCTATATATCTTATGTGCACTACCAAGTGTATGCAAGTATACTATGTTCTTTGCTGAAATTAAGCAAAAATGAGTATTTTTGAGTACCTCAACATACTAAAGCCAATCAAAATGTCCCTCAATGTTTTTTTATTACCTATTGAAAGCAGTATTGCAATTCCAGTTTCAATTTTAATTGCTGATAAAATTTTTTAGGCACACCTTTACTATTTTTAAGAGGCTTTTAGGTAAAAAAGTCCTTGGAGACCATGTCTCTGACAAATCTGAGTACTTATGGGATTTTAGTTACACACTCAGCTGTGGCCTCACATTGTGGTTTCCCGAGACTGTCCTGCATAAATATGATCTTTGATTGGAACTCACTTTCAAATTTCAACCCTATATGCCTGTGGTGAGACTTCAAATAGTTAATACCAGCTGGTCCTCGTTTGTATACCTTAGGAGCATCACTTTTGCTTCTTACTGACTTCTCAAACCTTACTACAGCAGCAAGAAAAAAATGGCACACTTTTAGCACAATGCCTTGATGTTGTCTTAGCTACATAACCTAGTCCTTTAGATACATTTCCCTACCTTCCATGTTACTGTAGGCAGCAGGGTTCTTGATGTCTTGTCATTAAAACTGTTTCCTATATTATTTAAAAAGGATTTTCTCACTTTCTGTTCAGCTCTTAAAAAATACTTGTCTAAAATTCTACGAATAATCTGTTCAAAGTTAAAGCTGTCTCTGCCCTTTCTTTAGAACCCTTGCAGGACTGTAAGATTCTCCCCAGTGCCTTCTCCCAAGTTTGGTATGAACATCTGTACTAACCATATATTAATTACTAAACGCTATTGACTACACTACATAATACATAACTTCCAAACTTAGATGTCAAAAATATATATGTTTATTATAAGACAGATCCTGAGGCTTATGTATCTAGGAGCAATACTTGGATGATTCTAGTCCCAATATTTTTCATGAAGTTGTAATCAAGCGGTCAGCCAGAGCCTGGAGGGATTTCTCCAAGATCACACGTGTAGCTGTTAACAAGCCTCAGTTATCTACTGGGTGTTGGCTGAAGACCTCAGTTTATTGCCATTAGTTATCTGTCTAAGCTCATAAATGCTTCAAGTGCTGCTTTACACACTAAATAAAACTGATCTCCTCTCTGCCTTCCCCAGAAAAATGTAGACGCTTTCTTGAGGAACTTTAAAATGCAGAAGTCTGTGACACTTAAGTGTCTCTTAAGACACATGCGCCTGAAACTTAAGACAGCTAAAGAATAACAGTGCTGTTTCTTTTAGGAGTCAAGGAATTTAACATAAAATAGTGTTTGTAATTAATGATAGCTTTTTACAACATCATTACTTTTTAAGAATAAAATGCACAACAGCAGCACAAAACACAAGATTTTTTTTACAATTAGAATTTCTGCATCAGTTTTCACAAGAGCAATGAATATGTGAACTGACATCCAATATTAATATTAAATACAGGCTGACATACCTCCTGGTCATATGCATTCACTTGATCCCAGGTGGATTGTATTCAGCCTCATAAAGCATAACTTTTTTAAAAGTAACTGCTTTTTCCTTTTTTGAGCACGGATTTTATTTTCCCACAAAGTAAGCATTTTAAAGGAACATGGACATAAACCATTGAATGTTGTACAGGTGTACATGTGTCCCGAAACAGCGGGTCAGTCAATGAAGGTCACCTGGGGGAGGAGCGGGAAATTGAAGAGGGGACAAAGGACAGGAGACGCGAGAAATGGAGACAAGACAGGATTCTGATCAAGTCTCGTTTATTTAGGGGAGGTGCTGGGTATATATAGGGGAGGCATAGGGAAATGATGTCAGCAGGTAAAAGGCGCGAGTAACTAGGCAACGGAACTATGACAGGAAGTCCCACCTCCTGGGCATAGCAGGAGACTTATGGGAAATAGGCGGGGTGAGAAGGACCATAAACTTAATTCAGCAGGGGAATAGAATGGATACCGGTTAATGGCCTCTAACATAAATGTGAACTAAAGATTACTGTTGCATGATCAGAAGATAATATTATATTTACATCAATTCACATCCATAATAATTTCTAAGGCAACTCATAGAATTAAACAATACTGTATTATTCCATGCAGGGGCCACCCAGGATTTGTTGAAATATATCTGATTCAATTTTCCTTTTTGTTTAGAGTCCAAGTTTTCCTGTAGAAGAAATAGTTTATCTGAAACATTGGCTGGAAAAATTCCCTGAAGTAATAAACTGAATGAGAAGAAACAAAATCTTCAAAAGTTACCAACGACTACTCAAATAACGCTCTGCTAATAAAAGGTGTAGATACCTAGAGTATATTAATGATTACTAACGATTAAGATAGAAGGATGATTAGGTATAGTTTTTAAATATGGCACTAAGGAATTCCTTGGATGTAATATAGTAGTATGTATACACATCTATGTATACATATACAATTTGAGTGAAGAATAAAAAAGAACACAACACTGTCTTCCCAGGTTCCAGGAATGTACATTTTGAACATTTTCAGGCTGTCTTGGACTGACCCAGTTCTTTCCTGCTGTCCCTCATGTATCCTTTACAACAACTGACAAGTCAGATAAAGCACAACACTGTGAGATAGGCAGAAGGGTATTGGCTGAAACACTTAAACCAGGTTTCTATCTCACATAGGATATGTAATAGCCTGAAGAAGAGAAACGGTCTTTTGGGACAGTCTTGGTGTTGTTCCTCTTTCGCCTGGAAGCAAGATATCTTTGCAAACTTTACTTAGTGATTCATTTTTGTCATTAGGTAAATGACCTTAGGTGTGCTTGTGGGATATCCTCTAGAGAAACAAAGCCCCTTGCCTCAATCTTTCCTAAATTCTTCTTTAACACAACTCAATGATATGCAGAGCTGGCTATAATGAAATTAATATTCCCTTAATTAACTAAAAGAATGTGATTGAGTCCAGGTGAGAACTCCTTGCCTCCAGTGGTTGGAATGGAGGCTCAAGTATAAGCTTGAGATTCCAGGGGTAAAATATGAGAAAACATCCCATCAGAGGCCATGGGACTCAGAAAACCATAATACTTTACTGGCAGTGAAGCTACCCGCCTTACATACATCAAGCTATCCCTCGCAATGCTATTTGGAGAGCCTTTGTGCCTGGTACAAAATTGCCCTATCTCTTTTGGCAGCTAGAGTTTGTCTAGAGTTTCTTTTTCCTATCACTCTGCATGACACTCACCCACCTCCTTCACTGATATCGATAAAAGTAATTAGTTTTTGGACTAATGTCCCTTTGTTCCACAGAGAACATTAGCCATCCTAGACCTCCTCAATTACAGAACTTGCTCTCTTTGTCCATATTTTGCATCCACGTTGCCACTTGGGATAAACTGATAACCTCCATGGGGGTTTCAGGATGCACTGATTTTCTTGGTCCCTCAGCAGTGCTATAGGTGAGCCACATATTGTTAGGACTCCACCCATAAGGAGAGTTCCCTTCATGCTTTCTAAAAATGTCCTAATAAATTCTATGTTCCTTTTATCTCATTTTTGTGCTTCTCAAAGAAGAAAGTTCATTTTGTGTAACTAGTTTTGAGTGTTCTGAACCCATGCAATGGGTAAACTAGTAGCACAAGATGCATTTAGAAGAAATGGTAGGAATTCTGTTCTTCAGATTGGCTAGAGATGATCTTCACTGTCACTCATGAAGCTAGTCTTTTCCTGGTATTCATTTTTATCCTCATTGTAATTACTTCAAGATAAAAAGTTAAAAACAAGACCAAAGAGAGAAAAAATAACTGGAGACTAAACTGGGCAAACATTTTTCTTATCATTTTATGTAACATCCTTGAGCATCAATAATTAGAGCCTATATATATATATTTTTACCTGACTCCATAGTGTATTTTGAAACTGGAATTGTGTTGGCTCCAGGATTACTTTTTTTATTCATGCAATATTGGATTACATATAAAATGTCCCCACAAAATCTCACATATTCAGAGGTGGGATTTTGGAGGATGACTGGCTTTTGGTGAAAACTCCTTTCAGGAGTTGATTATTTTTCTGAAGAGTTCATAGCTGAAATTTAGGAGGGAGGGCTGGCTGGAGTAAGTAAGCGAGATGCAAACTGAAAATTTTACTCTTCTTCCAGGTTATACCCTTCAACCTTTTTCCTGGCTGGGTACCGCAGATGATGCATCTCTCTTGTACTGTGCCTCTTTGTCATGCCAAATCTGCCTTAAGAGTCAGGCAGGCCAGGACTGCACTCTCTGAAACCTACGCTTGGTAAGTTGGGTATATACTTTGTCCCTTTAAAAGGAAAGTGATGGATAAGGTATCATCATACTTCCATGTGAATTTTAGGCTTATTTTTATGGATTGTGAAGAATGACACTGATTTCTTGATGGGAAATCTATGGAGAGTGTCAGATGAATTTTGTTAGTAGGACTATTGATTAATTCTTCCAATCTTTGTCGGTTTTAGATCTTTTCATCATCCAGTAGCTTCTTCAATATCTTTCTTCAGGGTTTCATAACATTAATTATGCAGGCTTATCATGTCCTTGGTTAGGTTTATTCCTGGGCATTTTATTAGTTCTGAAGTTATTATAAATTGAGTCACTTTCCTGTTTTCTTTTTTTTTTATGTATTTAGTACAGGGTTTACAGGATCTCACTACACTGGTCAGATTATAGTGAACCTCCAATCTTCAGCCTCCCAAGGACTGGGATTACAGTTGTGTACCACCACGCCCAGTTTCAGTCACTGGCTTAGCATACCCTGGAGGGGTCATGGTATGTGGGGCCAGGGATTGAACCCTGGTCTCTGTGCTTTCCTAAGCAGGCACTTTAATCCACTGAGTTATCTGGCTGACACTCTGATTTCTTTTAGTGTGAACCCATTATTATTATATGCACTGCAAAGTAGACACATAGGCCGATGTAGTAGAATAGAGGACCTATAAATGAAGGTGCATAGTTACAGCCATTAGCTATAGAAATATGTCCCAGTAAAGTTACAAAACATACATTGGAGAACAGCATCTTCAAGAAATTGAACAGAAAAACTGGATAACTCTGTAAATTATTGAAATTCTCCTCATTTTATGCTGGACAATAATCAATTTGGGCTCAATAAAAGCATTTATTATCCCCAAACTTTTGAGACTACCAAAGAAAACAAAAGAGCAATTGCTTAAAAACATAGGTATTGACAATTACTTCCTGCATAGAATTCTGGTAGCTCAGGAAATAATACCAAGAGTAGACCAACTGGATCATGTTAATTAAAAAACTTCTTTGTACAACAATTAGCTGAATGGAGAAACAGCTGAAAGAGTGAGAGAGAATTTTTATCCAGCCACTTTGCAGAGTGAGAAGTAAAATCCAGAATAAAGGAAGAACTCAAAAAACACAAAAAGAGTAAGCAATCCAAAAATTGAGATAACAAAATTAACAATAACAGTTTAAAATAGTTAATAAATATAAGAAAATAATATGTTTTGATGTATTGAACCCAGAAGCTTTCACAATGAGCTATACCACTTTCTCTTGTTTATTAAAAGTTGTTTTCCTTTTGAGGTAGATTCTCACTAAGACACTAAGCTGTCCAGGCTGATCTTATTTATGTATTTATTTATTTAGTCTTTTTTTTTTTTAAGACAGAGTCTTGCTATGCTGTTCAGGCTGACCTAGAGCTCACTTTGTAGCCCAGGCTGGTCTCCACCACTCAGTGATCCTCCTGCCTCAGCCTCCTGAGTTCTGGGATTACAGGCATGTGCCAACATGCCCAGCACTTGGCCAGGCTGATCAGGAGCATGTGATCTTAGCTTAGTGCCACAGAGTGCACCACCACACCTGGCTGATGCTAATATCCCTAGACATCAGAGAAGTATAAATCAAAACCACATTCAGATTCCATGCTACTTCATTCAAAATGACTGTCATTAAGAATGCCAGTGAAGGATTGAGGAGATAGCTTGGTGGTCTAAGTGCTGACCTGGAAAACCCAAGGACTAGATTCGATCCCAGTACCATGTGCTGTGTTGGCCCTGGAACAGGGCATGATGGAACATGCCTATAATCCTAGGGCTGGGGAGGCTGAGACGGGAGTATCACTACAAGTCCAAGCTGCACAGCAAGATCTTGTATGAAATAAATGAATAAATGATTAAATAATTTAAAATTAAAAGAAAAATGCCAGTGAATATGTGTAGTAAAAGGAACACTTTTATATTGTGCTTCAGCTTTAAATTAGTCCAACCAATATGGAAATCAGTATGGAGGTTCTCAAAACATCTAAAATGGAGCTATCATAATATCCAGTTATACCTCTAAGAATTAAAGTCAGTGCACTATAGAAATACCTGCATATTTTTCAGAGCACAATTCATGATAGAGAAATTATGAGTTTAGCCTAGATGCTTCCCTGTGGATGAATGAATAAAAGACGGGGTGCAAACACAACGAAGCTATTATTCCTCCATAAAGAATAAAATCAACTCAGCCGAAGGAGAATGCTACCTTCATAATCATATTTACCATGACATGCTTCATGACAGCCAAGTTATAGAGTGAGTCTAGGTACTCATTAGTGGATTAATTTATAGAGATAACTTCCCTAAGTATACATAATGGCGTCCTGTGCAACCAAAAATTAAAGCAAAGTATGTGACTTAAGAGAAAGGCCATACTACTAAGTAAAAGAAGAAATGTGCAGAGGTAATCTTCATAAGTTTTCTCTCACACGTGATATCCGAAAAAAACACAAAATGAAACTAGAGGAATTGATTAGGTAAGAGCTAGGGCACTAGAGAGAGACGGAGTGAAGTTAGGAGAGGAATAAAAATGGATGCGATCAAATAAAGCATTTACATGTCTGAAGATGGCACAAATAAGCCTATTGTTATGTGTAAACAACACGACTAAGACAGTATATAGGGCTCGCAATTATCCCTCACAACCAAGAATTAATCAAAAACAAAAAAGTAATTTAGGTAAATTAAAATACATAATTTAATAATAGTGATTATATTTTGAGACTAATATATCATGAATGAGGACATGTTTAATAGAACCGACACATTTATGACATCTTCATACTATTTTAATAAATTATGAAAATCCACTTTTGAATTTCGGATTAAATTAACTGTCAAAATCTGAAGCCATTGACATTCTTCATGAACATACAGTTTAAATGTTGCTATATTTTTGGCAATTATGTGATCAAAATAAGTGATGTGAAAATTCTGTGTCAATATGCAAATTTATCTCGATACCACATTACATAAAAGCAAATGTGACCATTTAAAACAAGGAAACAGGGGCTGGGGAGATGGCTCAGTAGGATAAGCGCTTGACTGACAAACGCAAGGATCCGAGTTCAATCCCCGGTTCCACCAAAAATAAATAAATAAAACAAGCAAACATTAACAGGATGGTTATGAATAAGTATATACTTAGATTCAGGATCTTTGTTTGCTCTTCAATTAAATTAGCAAGTCTATACTAATATTGGACATTATTCTAAATACTGAGTGGAAGTAAACAAATAAAAATAGTAATTGATTGATATTTAAAATAGAAAATATTATATAGTCTTATTGAGGCCAGGGATATAACTCAGCCACACAGACTCCAGCGTGGTAAGTACAAGTTCCTGAGTTTGACTCCTGATGCTGAGGCCAAAAAAAGAAGAATCATCAATTACCCTACTGACAAATTACTTAAAATATATATTTAAGTCTAAATTATAAACTATTAAAGAGACCCTATAACATTTTACTTTAGGTCATATACAAATTTCCTTAGTACTGAAAAATATGTAAAATGATTTTGGTAGTCTAAGTGTGTTTATATCAAGTACTGATCATTTGCATTTAAATTACACTTTACGTATTTCTGTAGGTTTTCCTAAAAATTAAGGAACATAGTCAATTCTCAATATCACAAAATGACATCATACTGAGATTGACCAAAAGCAGAGATATACGTGTTTACATAAATGAACAGGGTGCATTTTCTGCAGTAATAATAAACTTAAAAAAGAGCAGTGTAATATGTATTTAAGAAAACATTCCAAGGAATGGGAGATAGATCAGCAGTCTAAGCTCCTACCAGGCAAACACAAGGACCCTGGTTCAATTCCTAGTGCTGCATGCTGCACTAGTCCCACCCCGCATACGTCTCGCATGACTGTAATCTCAGCACTGGGGGTGTTGAGACATGAGTTTCACTATGGGTCTGAACTGCGCAGTGACACCCTGTACCAAATACATAAATAAAAAAAAAATCCCAGCAATAGCTTCAAAATATGAAGCATAAAAAGTACATCAACTACATTTTTGAAAAGATGAGCAAAGAATAGTACATCTGCATCATGTAATAATACTCTGCAACCAAAATGAAGACTGCCAACACACTCCCAACTGAATATGTAACAAATATAGAAAGTGTAATAGTCACTATAAGAAGCAAGATGATAAAGACAATAAGTTGAATGAATCTATGTATATTTTTTAGCAATAGAAAAAGTTCAAGGAAACAAAACTTAGAGCACTGCTACATTTATTTCAAAGAAAGAGAATCATCTAAATTTGTGTTGCAAAATATTCCATATCTTGCTAGTGGTCATATTAAATACCTACATCCATTTGCTCAATCTCACTTTTCCATACACTCAAAAATGGAGGTATTTGTACTTGTAAATAATACTTCAATAAGCCTAACTTAAAGGGAAATATAATCCTAATTAGTGGAAAGAAAACATTTAATTAAAATAAAGAGAATATTTGTATACTATATTACAATTACAATAAAAATGCATTTAATTCAGAGTACTTGCTAAAAAAATTGTAACATCGAATAACTAAAAACAAGATCTAGACTGATTTGTTATCTGTTATCATAATATGAAGTTATAATGATTTTAAGGACATACTACTTTGTGTCCATTGACTAAAACTTGGCAATGGACCAGAATAACTCAGGCACATATTTAAGTATACAATATTAAAAAGAAATTAAAATATCAAAATGAAGTCATCACAAGTATTTTAAAGGGAACTGGTTATTAAATAAATAATGTCTAGCAATCCAACTATGCTTTGGAAGGTGAAAGTAGACCAAAAAAGGATCATTAACTATGAACTCACAAACATATTCCATCTTTGAAAAAAGAACATTCACAGATTTGCATTATATTAAGGAATCTTCTAGGATGTTACTTTTTCAGTGGGTCATTTGACAGACATAGGTTAACAGTCATAACATCACAATTTGGGTGATGTTCTCATTCAGTAGAGAGAGAATATCTCAGGACCTCTGAATATGTACTTCTCTGAAACTTTCCCTCAGTGTAGAGGTAGCAGTGGGCATCAAGTACTTTCTTAGGGAATTTGTATGTCATTCTTGAGGCTAACACTGCCTTTTCTTTCTCTTTATTTCCCAACACTCCCAATATTTTTATAAGCCTCTAAGCTTTTGCATTTAAATTTTCTTATTTGGTCTATCATGTCCATTTCTAGCTTTTAGGCTGAAACCAATACAGCAATCATTATTTGTGTGCTTTAAATTGAAGTACAGAAATCCATTCCATAGTTTGAATGGAATGTAATTTCAAAGGAAGTTGTATAAATACATCTTTGTTCAACTCAAGACCTAAATGATTATTTTATGAAACATGACTGCCATCAATTTCTGGAATAAGTCTATTTGCTCAATGGTTTCTAATTTAATTTGATATTAGATAACTGAAAATGTTCAGTCATACAACTGTCTGAACAAATTATGGGCAAAGGCAATTTCAAATGTGAATTGGATATATCTCTCTATATAAAAACCTGGATTATCCCGTCAAAATTGGACAACCAAATTTAATGTCCTCTTCAAACCTTAATACTCTTTTCTTGAAAACATAAATCTGATGATAAAATATAGAGAAGGGAAAATAGCCCCAACATTTTCCTTCCTATGATATATTACCTAATGATTATAGAAATTCTTTTTGTTCATAAGTGAATGCTTACTTTTAGCGGGTCTTTGAATTTTGTAAGGAATTTTTTGTTTTAATCATTTATTATTTAAATTTCCCCTATATTTTCATAACCTAAGTCTTTACTAATAATCATTTTCCATGAATAAATATTTCTCAATACTTGTATTGAAGGATGCTATAGTTCACAGTAGCATTTATCTATTGCCCCTGTAGGTTTTGTAATAGAGAACACACTCTGTCCAAATCTTCCAAATCACTGAAACAGTAACCCCATTTCTATTGATACACCTGATTTTAGGTACCACTTGGTGAAGTACTATGAACATTAAACAAACTGCTCTGAAGATAGCAATGTGTAATAGAAGGGTTATGCATGGAATGCCTGCCATTCTGGTCTTCTAAATACGTACTGCACATCATGACATGTTAATTATTGTCATACTGTCTCTCAAGTAAGTATCATTTAAAAAAAGAAAAGGGTAGTAAATGAAAAAAAGAGACAAGAAAAAATTGTCACAAGACTGTCCTGCTACAATGCTATATATGGTTAGATTTCTAAATTTCGGTGTAAAAATATGTAACTGTTTATATTTCTTAAATATTTTAAAGTTTTTATTTTTTTCTCCATATTATGAAGGGACTTAAAGGTTAACATATCAATAGGTGATGGGAAATATCTGTTCCATGTTATGCCTAAGATGTTAGATATTCAGACAGATAGTGAGGTTAAACCCAACTGCATATATTGTAGGGAAGTAATAAGCTTCTCTTCTGGAGGGTTAACAACCTAATTTTGCAGATCAAAAATTAGAGAAATAGAAGGGCTTCAAAGACAGTCAACATTTTGGCCCTTGCCTTTCAAGGTCAGTGAAGACTCAGTACATATGAGAACCTATACTTTAGCATCATGTAACTCAAGTATGTCCCAAATTTTCTGATAAAGGAGATTATGGGGCCACAGAGTAATGAGGTCGATGATGTAGACTGTGCTTATGGAGAGTCACATGGAGAGAAAAGTTTCTCTCAGACTTTCACAGAGAGCAAATTGGTCGAGCAATGGCTGTGTCTCATCCACATGGCTGACACTGACAAAGTATGTGCAAACAGTGGTACAGGGTTACAGGATAAATCCTGAGGAGATTTTGTTGATCTTATCAGACACAAAAGTTAAATTTCTTTTTATATAGGTCTTGCTTTATCTTGGTGTTAACCATCAGCATAAAAGTATAAATACGTGGTGTAAAAAGTAAAGCCATATTCGTATACTGAGCTGTGAAAGGATCAAGTTAACAAATTCTGACATTGCCAGTCCTATGGATAACGCACTACTATTATGGACTACTGGACTATATTAGATTATTTTGCTGAATTCATACACCTACAATGTTTAAATGGCAATAGAATACCCGTCTGCAAGAAAACTAAACAAAAAAGGAGATATAATGAAAGAACCATTTTGTATCTGTATATCCAAAACAGTTAGGATAGATATACAGCTACTTTCTCTTAATTCAATGAGAAGAAAGATTTGTACTAATAGTATTTGGACAGGATATCATGTCTCATTTTGTACTATAAATAACCACTAAGAAGAAAACAATATACAATGTATTAATTATTGAAAAAAATTTTCTGTGAATAAAAAACTTTAAAATACTCATAAAACAGTCAAGTAGCAAACATATCTCTGTGCTTCTCCAGGTCCAAAGGTAATGAGTCTGAGAACTAAAGAAGATTCGAAAGATAAATTTTACATGTCACACCAACTCCATCCTCTGAAATTTAGAAAAACAATTTCAATCTTTGCAGCAATACCACATGCAATGTTGCCTTAAATAAGATGCTCTAACATTAAAATGTACTAACAGAACCTCAATTCATACATATTGATCTAAATTTTAAGAAAGTTAAGATTATTCTCAAAAGAATTGAAGGACAGTATATAATTAGATCCACCACTTTAAATATTTCCCTACAGCTTTTAGGAGAAATGTATGTAGCATTACTAGGAAGATGTTCATTTTCTATGCTGTCAAATAGAGTAAATTTCTGACTATTAAAATACGCTGTTATTTGACATAATATTAATTAAAATGTATCAGACACACAAACTTTAATATCTCACAGTATTTCTGATATGAGAAATGTAAAATACTCATAAAGAACAAAATATCTGTAGAAAAATAGAAAATAGAGACCCAAATCTCTTGCAAAAGAGAAGGAGTCCAACATATGGAGGGGAATGGAAGGGAAGAAGAAAAAATATATTTAAGTGTTATGTCCATATACAAACTCCCTATGAAAAATGTAATCCTTATATAGTGCAAATATGTGCAAATAAAAGTACACATTTGAAAAATAGCAGTGTGTCTTTATTTGTAGGTTTGACAAGACACCAATGTGAAATGATTTCAATTTGGCAACTATAAAGTGTTGAAAAGGCAAAGCTGACACTGGAGAGGGCCTGAGGACATTCTTGAAGACAGAGAGGGGGATAGCAGCTCATGTTGGCAAGTTCACCGATTTTCCTCATATAGAATTTTTAAGATATATTATTAGGGAGAATTTTAAAAGTACACAGTCAAAGAAAATTGAAGCCTCTCATAAAAGAAAGACGTGCATTGAGGCCTTCAATTTGTTATAGGAAAGGGGGTGAAAATTGAAAAGATGTGTCTCTTTCTACAGGAGAGAAAGGCTTTCTTGATGTTCAGCAGACCACTCTACTTCCCTGGGTGTCTGGTAGGTGACAACATGGTTACAGCAAGACTCAGCACCCTGAAACTCCTCCCAGTTTCTCCCTAAGTCCTGTATTACCATTGACATTTTATAGGTGAAAGGGATACATGAATAGGCTAATTTGAATACTTACAAGCCTGGGCATGGTTGTGCATACCTGTAATCTCAGCTCTTGGGAGACTGAAACCAGGAGGATCACTATGAGTCTGATCTGTGCGACGAGACCCTGTAGACTGTGTACTAAATACGGAAAATAAATAAATCCGGCATCTTTCCAGGTGCTGGGGTATGAGGAGCCTAATTAGAAAGATTTAGGAAGCATAAATAAAAGTGAGGAATAGTGATACGGAACACCTTGAGGAATGTTGTTTCCTGAAGTTGCACTCTTCTTAAAAGTACGATTTCAAAATTACAGTTTGCTTTGTATGTGTTCTATCTTCATTTCTTCTATTGAACTTCAATCACATGATTTTTTGAAACTTGTTCTTGAAGTCAGGCTTCTTTAACTGTCAACTTATAGATAACTAATAATTAATTAATTAATTAATTAAATGGTATAGCTTCCCAATAGGGTGAATTGAAGATTTTTAAAATCCAAATCGATGACAAGTACATGGGCATGCAGCGCCTTCCTCAGCATGACCACTTGCCAAGCACGTGGGTGTCTCTGCAGAGCCTGATGTATAAGCCAGTAGGCCTTTGCAAAGAACATACATATTTTAGAAGCTGTTCTTTCATGTCTGGGATATGAAACTGTGTGATACTATTTATAATTCTTTTGGATTTGTAGCTTGTGAAAAGCAAACAAAAGCCTTGGTGCTTTTGAGCATTTCATGCCAAGAGTCTTATTTTTTATGTTTCTCTGGTTTTGATAATCCTCCATGATGGCATTTTGACATCTTTATTGCATTAAAAGTTAATATCCTGAAGGGATGAGATTAGTTGAGGCAGGCTATAATCAAGGACAATTTACTGACAGGATGACTATGGGAGGTGGTTTTTTTAATTTGTTACGTAATTCACATTACATTAAATCCTTGTTAAGTGGACCAAGCTCTTTGCTACTAGTGTGGTAAGGCACAGGTGGAGAATTTTCTTAGGTAGTAACAATTGGTAGTTTTTCTGTTTGTCATTAATACAAAATGAAAAACAACCATCACTGAGCCCCTGTTCCTCAGCTTTTCCATGAGTACTGTGATTTTTTTCATATTCAGAAATAAGGAGCCCATCAAGGCTTCCTCAGAAAAGTCTTTTCGCCGTAGTGCATCAACTTACCATGCCCCAGGAAAACGATATCACTTATGTGCACGTCTGATGAAGTGTTAGATAATGTCCTTGAAGAGACTTTTAATTATTATGAGCCTGAGGATAGAATCTAACCCTCTGTCTTCATAAATACTGCAGTATAAACTTCCAAAAGAACAAATCGTCTGTTTGGTTCTTCATATTTAATTTTGAATACAATTTGAAATTATGCTAATTTTAAATAATTACACCTTGAATAAAAAATAAAATAACTTTCCTTAAGTAAACCCAAGAATATCCACTTGTGGAGAAAATGATAAAGAATATACCATGGTTTTCTATAAATAGAAGGTTGGGAAGCATTACTCCAGGATCTTGGATAAAAGAAAAGAAAAGTTTTACAAGGCATGGGAATGAATAAAGATAATAATAACACCTCCAAACTCTAATGAATATGGTTCCAAACAGTAAAAGAAGGTGGAGGAAATGTTTAGTTGCAAGGTAAATTCAGGCTAAAAACGTTATCTGTTGCTGTGTTTAGTGAGCAATCCGTAGTATTCTACAGCCAACTGCATACATCTCCCTGGGTTTCTGACAGGTTTCAAAA
>NW_004524725.1:3553866-3555489 GCF_000260255.1 Octodon degus
AAGTAGATATAAATATTTTTCATGCTAACGTTCTTCATAAAAGAGACTAGGGTGTGCCAAGGCTGACTGGGGGAGGAGATGTGATGCATAAGATCCTGGCACAAATGTGTGGAACATTTCCAAAAGCCCAGCACATAGATCTCTCCCAACAACTTGACCAGATGTTCAAAAGGATGCCTAGAACTGACATCAGCCTGAGATGTGAGATTCCAGCACTGCCTCTCAGAACCCATATGTAGGAGCTTTCATGAGTTTCCTCAATATTTGGACAAGGTAAAAGGACACAGACACCCAGAGGAGCTTGCTGTTTTGGCCTTCATCACAATAGCCTGTAATGCTTTCTCTAGGATGTTGTTCTGTTTTGCTTCTTCCTCTTTTAGTTGGCCCAAGATCACTCTGCAGAGACAGTTTTTCTTTGACCTTTTCAAATAAATTTTGTTACTTTTTTCCTTGTTTCATTCAATTCTTAGTGACAAAAAGAACCTGGGATCCAACTGTAAAAAGAGATCCAAGCAGCCTAGAACCCAGTAATGCTTATTTGGTGAGTCACTTTTAGAAGGAGCTACCCAATAACATTTTGATGTACCCTTCCAGGAGAATCAACTCATAGGATATTCCAGTAGCATCCTTAGACAAATTGATTTTCTTCTTCCTTTTATTTTAATTGGAGTTAAAAAGAAGAGAAAAGGGAGGATTTGTAACAATTTACTTCTCACAAATTTTGCAGTAAATGCAAGTAGGAGCTAATATTCTTGACTTTATCTTGTATTGAAAAAGCTTTCCATTCAAAAATGGAAATAATTATGGAACCCAAATTTATTGAGTCAATAATTAATTAACCTACTATTTTTATTTATTTCTTTTGATAAGGGGGGGTCTTGCTATGTATTCTATGCTGAGCTAGATTTCACTATGTAGCCCAGATTGGTTTTCAACTTAGAACCTCCCCTCTGCCTCCTGAGTGCTGACTTTAAACATAGGCATAAATTTGCCTGACAGAATCCTTTATATATTGTTAGCTACTCTACATATTTTCACACAAGTTTATTTTTCATGGTTTACTCCTCTGTTCACTGAATATATTAATTTTGTTCCCAATATAAATATGTATTCTGGCAACATGAGACACATCAGGGCTGTCCACAATATGCTTTTTGCCTTTTTGATTCCGTTTTCTTATTGACCCTTTGTCAAACTCTGCTTCTCACATTATTTGCCTAAACATAAGTCTTATGAGTCTTCTAAGGGTAAGATCTGAAGTTCTTACAGTAGATCCCAAGTATCTAGAAAAGCCACTTGTCCTTGTTTGCAATATCACCTTCCAAGTATTATATAAAATAATAGAATTATTATACTTTGATTGTATCTATCTATCATTTATCTAACAAGCTGACATTTTCTTCTAACTTAAGATTAGGGGTCTATGGGCCAACCAGATAGCTCAGGAGATTAAAGCGCCTGTGTAGGCAGATGTAAGGACCCGGGTTCAATCCCTGGCCTGCAGTGCTGGTCCCACCTCCAGGACACTTAGACGGTGATTGAGACTGGTTTTGGTGGCCTGTAATCCCAGTGCTTGGGAGACTGTAAGCAGGAGGAGTCCGTCCTGTGTAATGAGACCCTAAA
>NW_004524725.1:3557494-3558959 GCF_000260255.1 Octodon degus
CCTATATAACAAGAAATGTAACTTTTGTATCTGATAAGGTGAGTCAAGAACCCTCAGGATTTATCCTGTAAATCTGTACCTCACTTTGTAAATCCTTTGTCAGTGTCAGCCATGTGGATGAGTCACAGCCATTTCTTGACCAATTAGCTCTCTGTGAAAGCCTGAGAGAATGTTTTCTCTCCATGTGACTCTCCTTAGGCACACTATACATCATCAATCACATTCCTCTGTGACTCCATAACTCCTTGATCAGAAGATTTGGGGCAAAACTGAGTTATTTGATGTTACAGTACAGGTTCTCCTATGTCCTCAGTCTTCACTGACCTTGAAAGGCTAGGGCCAAAATGTTCACTGACCTTACATCCCTTCCTTTTCTCTAATTTTTGATCTGTTTATTTAGGTTATTAACTCTCCAGAAGAGAAGCTTATTATTATCCTGCAAAATTTGCAGTTCGGTTTACACTAACCATATGTTGAAATATCAAACATCTTAGGCATAACGTGCAAAAGATATTTTCCATCAAGTATTGATATGTTGACCTTTAAGTCCTTACTGAATATGAAGACAAAATTTTAAAAAATAGGAATAAACACATATTATTAGGGACCAGGGAGATGGCTCAGTAAGATAAGTGATTCTCTGGCAAGTACAAGGGTCTGAGTTCAATCCCGGGTTCCTCAAGGAAAAAAAAAACAACACATATTTTTATACAGAAATTTAGAAATCTAACCATATACAGCATTCTAGCAGGACAGTCCTATGACATTTTATTTTCTTTTTCTTGTGTCTTTTTTTTCATGTATTACCCATTTAAAAAAAAAAAAAAACTTTTACTTGTGTGACAGTATGGTAATAATTGGTATATCATGACAAGAAGTATGTATTTAGAAGACCAATATGACAGGCGTTCCAAGCGTGAACTTTCTATTACACATTACTATATTCAGTGCAGTGGCTTGGTTCACAGGTATCAGCCTGTGTAGTTAGTCAGGTTGAAAATCCTACCAATTAACTGCTAGTTTCAAAAACTTGCTGATATTTCTTAGGATCATTGACTTGTCGATTTTGTGCATACAAATGTATGACTTTGTCCCTGTCCTGTTTCCCAGCTTTTCTCTTACCCTTTCATTGTCCACTCCTCAAGTTCTCCCTTTCCTTTTAGTTGTGTTATACCTTTCTATTTGTATTTCTTCTTTTTAGATCTTATACTATGGAGACTATTAGATATTTACACATGTGGGTCTGGATTATTTCACTTATGAGTATATCTTCATATGACATCCACTTAAATATAAATGCTTCAAGTTTGTCATTCTTTATAGCTGAGTAATACTCCATTATATAAAAATACCACATCTTTTCCAACCATTCCTCATGTAACGGGCATCTTGATTGCTTCCAAATTGAGTTATCACAAATTGTGCTGCCGTAAACATAGGTACACATATATCACTATGATATGAT
>NW_004524725.1:3560219-3560803 GCF_000260255.1 Octodon degus
TGGGTTTCCTCCATATGCTTCCATATTTGCTTCTTTACTGCAGATGGTATGAATTCAGAGATTTCTTTTTTTATTTCAGAAATTAATTCTGCTCTGAGTTCCTCTATACATTTCTGCTGTTGTTTCTTTACTTGTGGTACTGTTAATTCATACATTGCAGCTGAGCTAGTGTCCTCTGCACTTGTTCTGGGTGGGCACTGAGTTTCCCCATTATGTTTCTGCATTTGATTCTTTACTTCAGATGCTATGAATTCAAATATTTCTCTTTTAATTTCAGGAATTAATTCTGCTCTGTGTCCTTGTATAACTTTCTGCTGTTGTTTTTTACTTCCAATGCTGTTAATTCATTCATTTCAGCTGAGCTAGTGCCCTCTGCATTTGCCATGAGTGGGCTCTAGGCATGAGATGGCATTTTGCTCCTTGTCTTTATCATTTAGTATAGCACTGACTGTTCACCTTTGGTGTAGAGCTTTGGTGCGGTTATAACCTTAGCACCTATTGAAACTCGGGTGCAGATCTATTAAGTTTGAGTTTATTAAGTTATGCCCGGCCTGGGTCTAGCTGTTGTGTTCAGCTCCTTCCTG
>NW_004524725.1:3562608-3572557 GCF_000260255.1 Octodon degus
ATTGAGAAAATGCAGATAAACAGTTACATATTTTTACATAGAAATTTAAAAATTTAACCATATACAGCACTGTAGCAGTACAGTCTTATGACATTGTTTTCTTATTTCTTGTTTTCATTGATTACTCTTTTCTTTTAAGCAAACATTTACTTGAGAGACAGTATAGCAGTAATTGATATGACAGGACAAACAAAATGTATTTGGAAGACAAGAACGACAAGCTTTCCAAGCATGACCATAGTATTACACATTGTTGTCTTCAGTGAAGTTGTTTTATTCACAGGTATCAGCATATATAGTTAGTCAGAGTGAGAATACCATATATTAACTGATAGTTTCAAAAATCTGCTGATGTTTCTCAGGATCATTGCCTTATCCATCTTGTGCATATAAATATATGGTTTTGCCCCTCTCGTGTTTCCTAGCTTTTCTCCTTGCCCTCTCTTCATTGTTTAATAGTCGACATTTTTTTCTTTTTTTAATGTTTCTTTTATTTATTTATATTTTTATGGTCAGCTCAGCCCACCCTGGGGGCAAGGCTAGCATGGCATGTGGTGCTGGGGATCTAACCGAGGTCCCTGCATGCTTGCCTAAGCTTGCCTAAGCAGGTGCTTTAGACCACTGAGCTATGTCACCAGCCCGACAATTTTTTCTTGATGTATAATTATTTATTTATTCATTTTTAATGATGACCATTTAAATGGACCATTGAACCATAAGAGTGGGGCTAGACTAAAAAACAGCAGTCACAATTATGTGAAGAAGACTTGGGAAAGTGACACTCTTGAGAGTCAGGGAATTAATAATCTATTCACTATTTATGTGAGATAAGCATCTCAGCTTTTTTATTTCCTTGATTTGAAGTGTGTGCAGCACACTGCCAAGACTGTGCTTGAACCATACTATGGTTTTAATTTCCTGCCTTCTCACTCAATCTTGTGTTCCAGTATAGGTTTGGTGACAACTGAAATAAATGGAAAGTTTGGCTCATTCAGAGTTGTAATGCTTTAAGTGTTCTTTAATTGGAGACTTTTATAGGAATATGGATTAATACTATGTAGCTATATACTGCATTATGTACTTGTCAAATACGAACTATTAAATAATTTTAGAGGTATACTAAATGTTGATTAAGCAACCCATAAATTTAACTTTGTATACTAAGTAATCTAGTATGCATTTCACAATGCTTTAAATTTTTTTTTTAATTTTTATTTTTTTGCTGTACAAGGGATTGAAATCAAGAACTTGCATTTGCCAGTCAGGTGTTTGTGCCACTGAGCTATATCCTTGGCCACAATGCTTTAAATTGAAGAATATATTAAGCAAAATAGCAAAGCCTTAACTTCTTACATTATCTTGGTTTGAAGAACAAATGATTCCCCAGAGTATGAATCCTTCTTAAGAATAAGACATACATTATTATATTGAAATTCACATTTCTTAGAAATTATTAGATTAACGGAAATGTAAATATTATATGACACACATTGTATAAATGAAAGGCTAGATACTCTTAAATTCATATGTATCCAGAGGTACTTCTGAAAAATCTTACTAATTGTCATCTCCAATTATAAAACAGAAGAATGGCCAATTATAAAACATCAATGGCCAATCTAATTTTAGAGGCTTTGGGAATTTTAAAATCTTAAATCATCTTCATTCCAATTGTTGATGCAACTTGCTGTTTTAGAATTCAGGAAAACAGTGTACTTATTATTATTTTCAATATCCTTTGTAGAGTCACAAACAACGCTAAAATTTATCAGAAAGAACAGATAATTATTAAAACCTTTAAACATGATATTTTTCCATCACAATTTTGTGATAAAAGTTTATAATTTATAAAGATATTTTTCTAATAGCCTGCTTAAGGAGGCATGCATAGAAAGAGAAGTATCAACTCCAAGGTAATTATGTTTTACTGTGACACACATCATCTCAAGCTTAGTGACGTTTATCATTAGCACTTATCTTAGTTTCCTTAGTCTGAGGTTCTGAGCACGGCTTAGCAAGGCTGTGAGCCAAGCGCTGGGCAAGACAGGAGTTTCATGTGGAGACTCACATGGTGGAAGACCTCCTTTCCTCTAACTCTGGGTAAAGGAAGAGTGTGTTCTCATTTTATGTAGGACTGATTCCCTGGAGAACACTCTTAACCAGAGGCTGTCTTCCATACATAGATGCTGCCTGAAGTTTCTGTTAAACGTCTTTTCCCTCCCATATTAACTTCCTCATCATGGCTTTTGAATTTTTAAACCAGCAAGGAAAGTTTGCTGAGAGAGCCTACTAAGAAGATATACTTTTCACAATTTATCATAATCATGGGGCTGACATACATCAATTCTACGTTAGTTTTTTAGAGATATGTCTTTTGCAAATGAAGAGGAAAGTAAGAGATAGAAGTAGAAGGAGGAAAAAGGGTATAAAAGAATGAGAATGTGTTATACACATACATGAACTTCACAAAATACATGAAACCACTATTACTGCAAATATACAGTAACACAATTTTTTTTTTTAACTCAGGCCCTTGTGTTTGCCAGGGAAGTGCTTATTCTACTGAGCCATCTCCCTGGCCCTACTAATACAATTTTTGAAAAAATTAAAATCATAAGTTTCTTTCTTATTTTGGCAAAGTACCATATGAAATTAAGCACAACAGAATGTGATATTTCTGGGACCAAGTTGAAATCTTTGAACCACACACCAGACACAATAAAATAAAACTTTAAGGTAAATTTCCACCAACTAACATGAGCTCTGTTAGTCCAGATTTTCCCTTTCTGAACAACATATCCTTGTACCCTAGAACTTTTCTAAAATACATGTCAGAATGCCAAAATGTATCCATAAGTACTCACTGAGGGAATGAAAAATGAGACATTGTATGCTTAATTTAGTCTTACATGGCCACTGAAATTACTTTTTTTTAATGAAACAAAATGTCAATGAATTGGGTGGATACAAATTAATGATTTTTTTCTCAAAAAAATCATTGTTCCTGCTTTTTTTAAGAAATGTACTTTTCCCCCTTATACTCGCCAGCATTATATATCCAAGACCTTTTCTCTATTTTAAGGAATATAATAGAGACAAATAAACTATTAGCACAAGATAATGATGTTTATACAACTAGGAAGTTGCTTTCAACTATAAAATATAACAGCAATAGTATCAGTACTAAACATGCTTTTGTTTAAACAGAGGTGACCTTATTAATGCAGTTTAGCCTCATTTAAAATGTGACTTTGACCTCCACAATGGGCCCTGGATACCATGTTTGTTCTAAGGCCCACATGAATTCAAACTCTCCTTCCTGATATGAGAGAAATCTTGTCAATCATAGACATCCTATTTCTCCTCAAACCCTAAGGCCTAAAAAGAAAATCCTGCCCTAGACCTGGGGTAGAATGGAGAAAACTCCTGTAAGTTCTGCCCAACCTGAATTCTCCCAAGTGTATGTACTGTCCTTCATAAGATTGGCATCTACTTATTTAATAAAGTACTTTAAAGCATTATTCCTTGGATTCTATATCCTATGTGTGGAGCTCCTTCAAATTTTCTTCAGTGGGATGCAAGAGTTGATATGTCTTCACACACAAAATGGTATACCCAAATTTCCAGTAATGTTTCTATACAAATATTTAGCAGAACCAACTGGACCTAGAGATAATTTATCCATAGTACATGACCTATTAAGCCACAGATTTTATTTTAAAGGTACAGAAGACTCTTGTTACTTCTTTATTAGGTACTACTCCCATTTAGTTAATGTTTTCACCACCATCCAATGCTATCATAGGCTTTTCTTCAAATAATAACTGTACTTAAGATTGTCTTTAAACAATTGTTTACACACTTCATTATCAAAGTTAGTTGAAAGCCAAGAAATGCTTCAGATGCTTTCCCCCAGCATTTTACTTCATGATAGGGAGGTTAGGCTTTCTTTTCTGAACCTGCCTTGGGAATGGTACAGGTGTTTGCTAGAGCACACTTCTGGGTGTGCCTGAGTTGTTCACAGAGGTGTGCTCTATCAGGTTTCTTACTTTCTAGCACCATCCTCTTGTTCTGCTGTCTAGCCCACCAAGAATTAAGTGTTTTTGCTCTAGTCCTTCCTCCATGATGCTTTTGCCTTGGTGCCATGCTGGCATGGACTGAATCTCCTGAATACAAGAGCCAAATTAAAATATTCATCTAGGCCAGCCAAATAGCTCAGTGGATTAAAGCACCTGCAAGCAGGTACAGGGGCCAGGGGTTCGATACCCTGACTGGCCATGCCGCCCCCTCCTCTGCAGGGCATGGTGAGACGGCAATTGAGACTGGGCATGGTGGCACACACCTGTGATCTCAGCTCTTGGGAGGCTGTAAACAGGAGAATCACTATTAGTCTGATCTAGTAGTGAGACCCTCAACACCCTGTAGATCCTTCCCTAAAAAAACAGAATAAGTAAATAAATGAAAAATAAAAGATTCATCTAAATTGTCTGATGTGGGTTTTGCATTTCTTTGATGAGAAAGCTGACTAATAAATATATAAAAATATTATATCAATTCACAGAATAATTCATAGATAATCCATGTAATCATTGATCTCAAATATGATATGTTTCACATTTAAGTCTTGTTCATGCCAAGCATTTTTGTTTTTTACAGAAAAACACTTCTTATATAGGGACTAATTTATACTTTTAAAATTACAGGACATTATACTCTGAGAATTAAATATTTGCAGATTAACATATTCTTTGAGATCTGTCATGAAATGCATGTACATTTATGTAATTATAATTTTTCTGTCATTACATTTGCCATAGTATCAAGTGATTTTGAGTTAAAATTTTAGCCACCTCTCCACTATACCAATGTCAAACTTACACTGATTAGTTACTACTGGTACTGTAACAAGTTCTTTAATGTGACTATTACTAGCATTATTCTCCCTTTTTATTTCTTTTTTTGAGGGTGCTATCAAATTTTAGTATCTTTATTCTGGTAGGCTTTTGCCCGAAATGTCTTCCTTCACATACCTCAAGAAACTCTGCCCAAATACAATTCTCCTCAGGAGTCTTATTGATTTTATTTAAAATTATAACTTTTCCATCTTCCTTTATCTTGCCTTTATGTTACCTGAAAAAATGCATTCATTTGAATCATGGCACTGCTATTAGTTTTCATAATACACCAATTAATTTTTTTGGCTTGTACATTGTTTATTGTCTATCTAGCCAATTAGGTAGAAATATCTCTATTCATTAATTCTGTTTATAGTGTTCTGTACTCGTAGGGGACTTATCTGTATGTGCCAGGTTGTTTGGTCTATCTGAACATTTGCATCATTTTGAAATTGTGTGTTAAAACTTAAATTCCAAGTGTATTACTAAACAGTGAGACTTTTGTGAAGTGTGATAGTTAATTTTACATGTGAGCTTAACTGGCTAGTGTGGTATACAGCATTGTTTTTTTCCATGTCTATGAGGTTATTTTCAAGAGGACATTGGCATGAGTTGGTGGACTGAGAAGAGATTATCTGCCTCCAGTGTGGGTTGGGACATTTCAAGAGATCCAGAAGGAACAGAAAGGTAGAAGAAAGATGAGGGACTTCTCTCCCTTCCAAAGCAGCACAATTTTCTCCTCTTTTTCATGGACATCAAAACTATATTTTTTTGCACCTTGGGACTCTGGGACATTAATCCCAAGCTCTTAGGGATTTCATACTTGTTGCTTCAAAATGAGACTCACAGTAATGTTTTCCTTAGTTCTTCAGCCTTCTTACTTAGGTTGAGATACATTATAACATGTAGGCAGCCTAAAATTGGAATTTTCAGTTTCCAAAATTATAAGCCATATTCCCCTAATAAACTTCTTCATATGTCTATCTCTCTAACATTTATATTTAAGTATTTAGATCTGCATCCATATCTGTACAAATATCTTTATTCTGTCTATCTCATTATCCCTGTCTCCCAGCAAACCACCCATTAACACATCAGGTAATTGGATCATGAGGTCTGAGTGCTATCTTTTACCTCTCTGTGCTACAGGAGCTTGGCCTTGAGAACGATGAGTTGTACAGCGCTCTGCTTCATGCATAAATGGAATATAAGAAAATCAGAAGGTTGTGGCCTCCTTGGGCCACATTTACGATGAAATTTACAATGAAAATCCTCAGGTTGTCTGAACTCTGCATCCTTCAGAATATGCATCATTACTCATCTTTAAGGAGCCTCATCCCCATCTCATTCTTAACTACACATTTTACTTCCATTCTGAAGAAGAAAGAGGGCCACTTACTTAAAAAGTAGTCTTTCAATTCTTTTTTATTACTATTAGATTTTTATTCATTTTAATGAGAAAAAAATTTAAAATAGCAAAGAAATAGTTTCAAAACATGTTAGTAGGACAGTTACAATAATTAATACATTGCATATTGTTGTCTTTGTAGTAGTTATTCAGAGGACAAGATGCAGACATGATATCTTGCCCCAACAACATCAGTACAAACATTTCTTCTCATTGAACTAAGAGAAAGTAGCTGTATATCTATCCTAACTATATTGAAGTCTCTTTCCTTCCCTTGCCCACAGTCCTCAGATAAAGTTTTTCAATTAATAAGGGCAGAGGAATATGTTGTTGCCTTTAACATTGTTCTCTTTCCAAACAATTGTTTTAGGATGTAATTGAGGCTCTGGGTACACTAGCCTCAGCTTAAAAGTTATGCCTTTCTAAAATGAAACTTGATTCTTCTCTATGATTTATAAGCAAAACTATATCCTTTGAGTTTGCCTCTCTTTTCTCTCCCTTTTACTGTTTCACTATTTCTTAAGCATATTGAGCATGAAAATATCTTGGCAATATTTCATATGAGAATATATTAAGCTCGAAATATTAAAATGAATGAATGGGAGAAAAAATTACCATTAATTATACCCACGTTAATATCTTAGATTCATTGTTCCACAGACGTGAATTCAGAGTCACATGAGTTTTATCTTTTCATAAAAAACATAAAAATCAAACAAACTTCAAAACAGATCACATAAATATCAAGAAGAAATATTAATTTTTATAAATTTAAGGTATTTTTTACATGCCAAATGCTATTTTTTCTTTTCTTTTCATCTATCTATCTATTTATTTAGTACAAGGTCTACAGGATCTCACTACAGAGATTGGACTCATAGTGATTCTCTTGTTTTCAGCCTCCAAGTGTTGGGATTACAGGCACATGCCACCATGCCCAGTCTTAATCACTGCCCAGTGAGCCCTGGGGGTGGGGCCGGTATGGCATGCCAGGGATCGGCCTAAACAGGCACTTTAATCCTTGAGGTTATCTGGCCAGCAGTCAAAATACTATTTTAGGAAGATAAATACAAATTAAAAATAACCAAGTAATTCTCTTTGTAAAAAGAGAATATTTACATTATATTTTTATAAAGCATTCAATTTAGAAATCTTTTAATCTCACCTCTTTGAGATTTATATAAACACAGTTGAAAAATACGAAGTTTTGGCCAGCTCTGTGATCCTGGAATATTTTACCCAGTAATTTGAGAGCTCAACCTTTGAAATGTAAAACTCTGGAGAAATAGTTTGCTGATTTTCACCTTCTTTGTGAATAGAAAAATAAGTGCTTGGTAGGGAGCTTGGCTGCAATTTTCAAACTAACAACTTATCACAATTTGAGAAATCATTTTCTCTACATATATAGCCAACTAAATAGTCCTTTTGATCAACTTGGCTACAAGATAATTCTAGAAACAACTATGTTTGATAAACAGTATTGCCAAGTTCTCTTTAGGACTAGTTATTGTTTCTTTGCAAACATGAACATAATGACTTGTACCTGTTTTTCTAAATACAGGGTGATATTTCTCTCTATACTTGCAATGTCTTAGCAGTTTCACAGGAATGCCTATCATGTTTTGTTTCAAGCTTGTTTACAGAAAAAAAATTTTTTTCTCTTATCTTTTTTCTGAAGTTTGTCACTTTCAAAGAATTTAATTTTTAATTATATATCAAACACTTTCGCTTAAATAAATGCTATGATAGATGAAAAAGTTGAAAGCAAGAAAAAAAAACAATATGGTGAAAATTATAGGTTAATAGTAGCACAATACTTAACACTGTATGTGATTGTGAGCTGCCTGGCTGGTAGGCAGCAGTGAGAACTTTGAAGCAAAGCCAACACTATTGTTATGCTGGGACAAATTCACAAAAGGGGCTGCTCTGATGATTTGTCTGCAGAAAGGCAGGGAATGGTCCATGCTGTGCATGAAGGCCTGCAGAGTGCAGGAGGGTTTCAGGATGATTCTATCATCACATACTACTTAAAACTGAACTGATGAAGAGAGCTGTGATCGGTGGACCCAGCATGATCAGACACAAAGCATTCCTGGTGCCATTTAAGAATCTGGCAGACTCTGGGAAGACTGCAGGACTCTAGTGAGTTCTGGCGCTCCTTAGCCCCCAGTGCTCATGTGTGGAGCTTCTGCTGAGGCCAGTCCAAGCTTTTAAGAACTTAGGAGAACTCTGAGTGGCATGCAGGGTGTAGGAGAGATGTGATCTGTAGGCCCAGTACAAGCAGGTACAAAATTCTCCTGTAGATATGTAAGAACGTTGGCAGACTCTGGGCAGCCTGTGGAACTCTATCTAGGTGATCACAGAGAGCTTCAAAAATTCCAATATTCAGGAGCAAAAAGTAATCTCAATCCTCTTACCCACCCAGAACAAATCCAGGAGACAAAGACATACAAGAACTTGGAAATCACATACCCCAAATCTCTGAAATGATAGCAACTGAAGTAAACAAGCAGGGCTGGGGATATAGCTCAGTGGCTTAAGCACCTTCCTGGCAAGTGCAAGGTCCCAAGTTTGATCCTTGGTACTGGACAAAAAAAAAAAAAAAGAATGAAGCATACAAGCTCATAAGGCTACAAAAGAAATAAAAGTAGAAATAACCTGTCATATCCAAAAACAAAAGACTACAATTGTGAAAGAACTGCTCAATGCAGCTAAAGACGACATAAGCAGAAAAATAGAGGACAGAGAAACAATGGAAACAGTGAATAAACAATACAGGAAAGAATTAGAATGCATGAAACAGATTCAAACAGATATCCAGGACATTAAGAACTCCATTGAAACTGATAAAATCACTTGAATGAAACTGAAGATAGATTTTCAGACCTGGAAGATAGTACTGTAGCTAATGTATGTGAAATAAAAGATACTTTATAACTAACAAGGAAACAGGAAATAACAATTCAGCAGCAACAAGACGATACAAATAAAATTATATGAGAATAATAGGTGTAGAAAAGCAGTGGGAGACAGCACAAATGGCATAAAAAGACTACTGGCAGAAGTACTAGCAGAAAATTTTCTGAACATGAGAAACAAATCTGATATTTAGACAAGTGAGGCATATAGAGTTCCATAAATCCATAATCACAATAAATGTACACGTATACACATATAATCAAGATATCAGAAATTCAGGAAAAGACTAGTACATTAAAAGCTGCTGGAGAGAAGAAACAGATCACCTAAAATGGAAAGATCAGAATTATGGCAGATTTCTCAACCAAAACCATCAAATAAAGAAGAGGTTGGAGGGCTGGTGATATAGCTCAGTGGACTAACACTTTTGCTGAGGCAAGCTTAGCAAACTTAAGCAAGTTGAGGTACCACAATTCTATCTCAAGCATGATGGACTCTACTGGCCCTACTACCTGGGAAGGCTGAGCTGGGCAGATTCTGGATATGGTGGTGCATGCCTGTAATTACAGCACCAGGAAGGCTGAAAGCAAGAGGCTCACCTGAGCTGTGTAGTGAGACTATGTAACAACCAAATATATTTAAAGAGAGAGAAAGAGACAAACAGACAGACAGATAGAGAGAGAGAGAGAGAAAGAGAGAGAGAGAGAGAGAGAGAGAGAGAGAGAGA
>NW_004524725.1:3572657-3576715 GCF_000260255.1 Octodon degus
AGAGAGAGAGAGAGAGAGAGAGAGAGAGAGAGAGAGAGAGAGAGAGATTGAAGTATTTCAGATCACAAAAGATAACTTCCAACCAAGACTGATGTACCTTACAAAATTGTCAAATTAAATAGTTAAATAAGATATTTCCATGACAAGAACAATTGAAGAGATTAATTATCACCAAAACAACCTTACAAAGGTATTGACAGATAGTCTAGAAAGACACAGAAATGATCTTAGCTTCAAGAACAACAGAAAGGAACCACAAACAGAGCAAGTAAATAAAAAGAGGAAAAATTATGGAACACATAACAGGAAAATAACATGAAAAAGATAAGCCAATACATATCACTTATAACCATTAATGTAAATGGTCTTAATTCACCAATCAAATGATAGAAACTATCAGAGTGGACTAAAAAACAAAATCCAACAACATGCTGCATACAGGACACACATTTAACTCAAAAGGAAATTCACAGACTAAAAGTCAAAGGATGGGAGAAAATACTTCATGCCACAGGAAACCAGAAAAAAGTTAGGGTAGATATCTTGGCTGCTGCAAATATCAACTTCAAACCAAAAATCATCCAAAGAGATAAAGAAAGTCACTTCATATTTGTTAAGGGAAAACTGTGAGTAGAAGAGAGAGCAATAACAAATATATGTGCATCCAATGTAGGAGTATCCTCCTACATAAGCCAGATTTAAATAGAGATGAAAAATCAATGATACAATAGGAATGGAGGACTTTAACATGCCACTGTCATAAAGAAAAAGATCAACTAGGCAAAAAAAAATTAGCACAGAAATAGCAGAACTAAACCAAACTTGTGGAGAAATTGACTTGGCAGATCAGTACAGAGTGTTTCACCCAGCAACAATAGAATACACATTTTTCATAGCTGCACATGGGATGTTCTGCAAAATAAGCCATATACCAGCACACAGAGCACTCTTAGGTAAATGCAAAGCAGTTGAAATTATCCCACGCACTCTAATCACAGTGCAATAGAACTGGAAGCTATTGAAAAAGAAACTACAAAAACACCATAAACACATGGAAATTAAATAACAACATCCTAAACAACCAGTGGGTCACAGATGAAATTAAAGAAGAAACTAAAACAATAATTAAGGGCTGACCAGATAGCTCAGTGGACTAAAGTGCCTGCTTAGACAGACGAAGGGGCTGGGGGTTTAATCCCTGGCCTGCCATGCCAGGCCTGCCTCCAGGGTGTGCTGAGACAGTGATTGAGACTGAGCATGGTGGCTAGTGCCTGTAATCCCAGTATTTGGGAGGCTGAAAACAGGAGGATCTCTATGAGTCCGATCTATGTAGTGAGAACCTGTAGACACTGTAGATCCTGTGCTAAATACAACAACAAAACAGAACAAAACAAACAAAAATAATTACAATCAGAATAAAATGAAGATACAACTAAGTGAAACCTGTGGGATGCAACGAAAGCTTTATTAAGTAGATAATTTATAACAGTAAATTTCCACATTAAGAAAAGAGAACAAGCCCAAATAAATGATCTCATGCTTCACCTTACTCTACTAGAAAAAGAAGAGCAAATCAAGTTCACAACCCAAAAAAGAAAGAAATTATAAATATTAGAACAGAAATTAATGCATTGGAGATGAAAAAATAATATAAAGAATAAATGAATCACAGACTTGGTTTTTTGAAAGAATGAATGATTTGTAAACCCTTAGCCAACCTAATAAAAGAAAGCAAGAAAAAAAAATCATGCAATAAAGGGAAAATTCACTACAGACACTAGAGAAATTGAGAAGATCATCACTATCTACTTCCAAAATCTTTATTCTCGCAAAATGGAAAGCACAGAGGAAATGGACAGTTTCCGAGATGCATATGAAATGTCAAAGCTGAGTCAGGAAGATATATAAACTCTGAATAACCCCATAAAGGCAAATGAAATTGAAAATGTAATGAAAACCCTACCAACAAAGAAAAGCCCAGGTCCTCCTGGACTCACAGCAGAATTCTACAAGAAATTTGGAGAAGATTAACTCCAACTTCTCTCAAACTCTTCAGTGAAATTGAAAGATAAGCAATTCTCCTGAACTTATTCCTGGAGGCAAGTATTATGCTGATTGCAAAACCAGAGAAGGGGCTGATTTCATAGATTGGTGGACTAAAGTGCCTGCTTAGGCAGAGCACCATGGCTGGGGTTCAATCCCTGGTGTGTGGTGCTGGTTCCACCCCAAGGGCACAATCAGACAGCGATTGAGACTGGGCGTGGTGGTATGTGCCTGTAATCCCAAAGCTTGGGGGGTTGAAAACAGAAGAATCACTATGAACCCAATATATATAATGAGATCTTGCAAACCCTGTATACCCTGTCCAAAATAAAGACTCCCCCCCAAAAAAAAACTGTCCAAAATACAAACTCCCCCCCAAAAAAAAGGAAAAAAAAAAAAAAAAAACAAGAGGAAAGGAAAAGAAAAAACAAAACAAAGATCCAAATAAAAAAGTACTATATGCCAATCTCTCTAATGACTATGAATGCAAAAGTCCACAATAAAATACTAGTAAACAGGATACAACAAATTATCAAGAAAATTATACATCATTGAGATTGAAAAAGATTGGAGACTCCAGCCAATGCCCAGGCCCAGCATGTGAGTGGAACTGCCAGAAGCCCATCAGACCCTCATTCCAGCCAGCACTCAGAGCAGGTATTTTAGTGGGACCACTCAGGTCCCTTCTGATCCTCACTCCAGCCAGCCCCTAGGCTAGGTGTGTGAGTGGGGTCACCCAAGGCCTTAAAGATCCTCATTCCAGGCAGCACATTGGCCCAGCTTGTGAGTAGGACTGCCTGGGTCGCCCTGGATCCTCACTCCAGCCAGTGCCCAGGCCTGGTGTGTGTGTGTGTGTGTGTGTGTGTGTGTGTGTGTGTGTGTGTGTGACTGCCCAGGGCCCACAGGATCCTCACTCCAGTCAGCCTCAAGGCCCATCAGTTGTGTCAAACATCCTCCCAGTGTGGAACCCTGTGGCAGAACTCCCTGTAGAGAGGCTAGAGTCAAGACCCACCCAGCTGATCCAGGAGCAGAACATCTTGGCAGAGTGACACAGAGGGTTCATTTCCAAGGGGGGCAGCAGGAAGAAGTGGGGCACAGTAGCCAAACCCAAGCCACACCCACCTGGACAAATTTAAACTTGTAGATCTGCACCTGGTGCTAAGGTAATAACTCTAGCAAAGCTCTATTCCAAAGGTCAAAAGACAGTGCTATACAAAATGACAAAGAGAAGGAGAAAAATGCATTCTCTGGCCCTGAGCCCACATAGAACAAAGGCAGAAGACAATAGCATACAAGAAATTGGAAAACACACACCTGAAATCTCTGAAGTAATAGTGTCTGAAGTAAAGAAACAACTTCAGAAAAGTATAGAGGAAATAAGATCAGAAATGATCTATGAAGCAAAACAAGAAATTATAAACATAATGAAAAAAGTACTAACTGCTTCTAAAGAAGACAAATTTTAAAAAAGGAGAATAGAAAAATGCTGGAATCCTTCAATGAGCAATATAGAAAAGAAATAGAATGCATGAAGCAGATTCAAAGTGATATACAAGAAATTAAAATCTCAGTCACAAGCTGGCAAAACTGTTTGAAAGTGAAAATAGACCTTCAGACCTTGAAGACACAATTGCAGCTAGTGAAAAGGGAAGAAAATATCTCTTTAAAATAACTAAGATGCAGGAAAAATAATTAATTAACTTCAAGATGACCTAAAGATGAACAGCATGAGACTAATAGGCATCAATGAGAAAGGAGTCAATACAAATGATATAAAAAGAATATGGGCAGAAGTAATAGCAGAAAACTTCCCAAATATGGGGAACAATCTGATATTCAAGTAACTGAAGCACACAGAACTCCAAATAACATCAACCACAATTAAAACCACACCCAGGGGCTGGGGAATAGCTCCGTAGAATAAGTGCTTGCCTGACAAGGACAAGGACCTGAATTCAATCCTTGGTTTTTCAAAAAGAAGGAGGAGGAGAGGGAGAGGAGAAGGAGGAGGAGGA
>NW_004524725.1:3577052-3584107 GCF_000260255.1 Octodon degus
AGGAGGAAGAGGAGGAAGAAGATGAAGAGGAAGAAAAGAAAAACATAATAATCAAGGTCCCAGAAATTCAGCACAGGAACAGTATACTAAAAGCCACTAGAGAAAAGAAACAGACCACATTTAAAGGAAAACCTACCAGAATAATGGCAGATTTCTCTTCCCAAACCATCAAGTGAAGAAGAGCATTGGGCAAAGTACTACAAGACTTGCAAGAAAGCAAATTACAACCCAGACTGAGCTATCCTGCAAGACTATCTTTCAAGTATAATGGAGAAGTGAAATACTTCGATGACCATAACAACAAAGCCAACCTTATACAGACTACTAAAAAATATTCTAGGAAAGGATCAAAATGACCACAACTCCATGAATGAGAATGGAAAGAACCCACCAAATAGGTCAAACACTTAAACACATAAGAAAAGTGGTACACGACAGCTGTCTTTCAATTATTCTTTTGTATACAGCAGCAAAATATTTGCATTGGCATATTCTACAAATGGACTTCTCCTGCACCCCATGAATAATGATTCCATTTGTGTCCATAGGGTTGATATCAAGGAAGTAGCAGTAGCTCATCCCACAAGTGACACCTAGTCACAAGTAATCTTCATGGACACTGTCCACATCCACCACATACTAGAACTTTGATATACTATCCCAAAACTACTAGAAGTGCTAGTCATATATTTTCCATTCAAGTATTTTTGCTATGTTTTATTGTTAGTAATTCTTTAGTATCATGAAAACTTTTTCTTTTTTTTTTTGAAAATTTTTTCTTAATTGATATTTTTATACATATTAATGGAATCAAAAACTGTGTGAGTACTATGAATGGATCACAGATTCATACATATGATGCACTGTATTTTGGCCTCTTATTTGGACTCACAATTTAATTTTAATATTTGCATATTATTTTGAAATATGTAATTAATTTTCTCAATACTACTTCATTGTAATTTTTATGATTATAATGTTTCTTTGACATATAATCTACTTATAAGACATGGTATGATATTTTCTCCTATTATTAAAAATGTTAAAAAGTGTATTTTCATTTTCCATTGACTTTGTATTAGTTCTTCCTTGTCTTACACACACACACACACACACACACACACACACACACACACACACAGGTATATATCCTGACATAAGATTGATACTTTTTTCTGCAAATCTTCAATGACCTCTTAAATGGATTCATCTAATATAATCATATTTTACGTACTCCTGAATAATTACCATTTTGAGAACTCTTAATTATTTATCCAGGACCTTACAGCAACTTCTTTTGTCTTCTGCATTATAGTCTTTGTTATTTTCTATATGCTCCTTCTGGGAGGTATTAACATTTTGAGTTTGCATACCTGGAAAATATTTTGCTTTTAGTTTTCAAATGTATGTTTGCTAAGTATAAAATTCAATGAGGATAGATCTTTTATTTTTCAGTTCTTTAAATAAATAAGTCTAGTTCTTTACCCACTTGCTCTTTTTTTTTCCTAATGTGGAATAAGATGCTATTTAATTTTGTTCATCCATAGCTAATATTTTTTCTATGTATATGCTTTCATATTTTTTATTTACAATTAGTTTTGGACAATTTCATTTTTGTGTGTCTTGGTATGATTTTATTCATATTTCTTGTGTGAAAAGTTTATTTTTCTTGAAATTGTGGTATTATAATTTTAACTAAATTCAGAAATCTTAATTCTTTACATATTTATTGCTTACCCCCTTCTGCTTTGAGAATTCTAATTAAATGAATATAAGTTTCTTGATATTGGCACAGAAAGAACTATTTTTCAAAAATTAGGACAGGATGTACAGGGTCTCACTGCATAGATTAGACTCGTAGTGATCATCCTGTTTACACCATCTCAAGGGTGGTATTATAGACAGTAACCACCACGCCCAGTCTCAACTGCCATCTTTGCATGCCCCAGGGGCAGGGCTTGCAAGGCAGGACTGGAATCTAACTTTTGACCCCTGTATCTACCTAAGCAGGCACTTTAATCTGCTGAGCTATTTGTCCAGTAGTAGAGAGAACTGTTGTATGACTGATCTGTAAATTCTTTCTTCATGTTTATTTCAGACAATTTTTATTGTTATCTTCATTTAAGTTTGCAAATAATTTTTACAATGTGCCATGTATTACTAATCTCATATATATTCATTTCAAAAATAGTTTTCTAAAATTTTCTGTGTACATCTTATATCTTTCACATTTCAATATTTGTCTACAATTTTTATTTGCTATGTAAATTATTGTTGATTTTCAATAAAGTTACTAATGAGTTAAAAACAATGAAAATTATATATCATTATCAGATGGGATTCATTCCTAAAATGCAGGGATGGTTCAACATATGCAAATCTGCAAATGTGACACACCACATCAATAGAGCCAAGAACGAAAACCACATGATCAAGTCAATAACGTAGAGAAAAGCTTTTGACAATGTCCCACACTCATTCATAATAAATACACTATTGAAAATTGTAATAGATGTTCTCTATCTCAACTTGATTAAAGCCATCTATGAGAAACAAACAGCCAACATCATACTAAATGGGCAAAAATGAAGGCCTTCACTTTAAAGTCTGAGACAAGAGAAGGATGTCTGCTGTATCAACTCCTGGTCAATATAGTTCTAGAAACATTAGCTAGAGCAATTAGACAAGACAGAAAAATAAGGATAATAATGAGTGGAAAAGAAGAAGTGAGAGCTGGGAAGATAGCTCAGTAGAATAAGCACTTGCCTGGGAAGCGCAAGGACCTAGTTTAATCCCAGGTTCTGAAAAAAAAATGCAAAAAAATAAAGAATTGAAACTATCATCATTTGTATATGACATGATACTCTAAACAGAAGACCCTAAATATTCCACCAAGAGACTTGTATATTTAAGCACTGAATTCAGTAATGTAGTAGTATACAATGTCAACATCCCAAAATACGCATTTTTGTACACAATGAATGCACTGAGAGAAATTACAGAAAACATGACTTTCAATGTAACATTCAAAAAATGAAATAGTTGTGAATCAATCTCACCAAGGTTGTAACATATTTATACAATGAAAAATATGTTACTCTGAGAAAAGCAATTGAAGAGGAGTTGAGAAAATGAAAAATATTTCATGCTCCTGGACAGGAGAAAGCAACCTTTTGAAAGGGGCTATACTCCAAAAATTACTATACAGATTCAATGCATTTCTGATTAAAATACCATTAATATTCCTTGCACTTTAGAGAAAACATTCCTCTAATTCATTTCAAGTCAAAAAAGAACCAGAATATAAAAAGTAATCCTGGGAAACAATGGATGTATCAGAATTCCTCACCTGAAACTATACTCTAAAGCTATTCTGATAAAATTTCTATGGTATTTCCAAACAGACAGACCTGAGGATCAGTGGAACAGATTAGAAGATATAGACAGAACTGCAAACACACGCAATCACCTTATCTTCGATAAAGGTACCAAACAGATTCACTGGAGGAAACATAGACTCTTTAATAAATGGTGCTGGAAAAACTGAAGCACTAAATCTTCTGGAGGAAAATGTAGGTAGAAATCTTAAAGACATAGGGGTAGGAAGAGAGCTTATGATCAAAAACCAAACTGCACAGGAAATACTTTAAAGAATCAAAAACTTGGATCTCATTTTTTTTTAAAGTTTCTGTACTTCAAAGTAAATCTTCTATACAGGACTGAAAACAAAAAGAACAAACTGGAAAAAATTATAGCCAACTGTCCCTCAGACAAAGGCCTGGTATCTAGAACACGCAATGATTTAAAAAAAATTTTGGACCCCCAAATTGGAAGACCCAATCAAAAAATGGGCATCTGAAATGAATATACACCTCTTAGAGGAAGAAATATAAATGGCAAATAAATATATCAAAAACATATTCAAAGTCATTGGTCTTTTGATAAATGCAAATTAAAACAACACTGAAATTTCATCTCACCCCAGAAAAAAAAAGGCCAACATCAAGAAGTCAGCCAATAACAAATGCTGGAGAGACTATGGAGAAAAATGAACCCTTCTGCACTGTTGGAGGGCATGCAGATTGGTACAACCACTATGGAAATCAGTGGGGAGACTCCTTTAAAAACTAGGATTGGAGATCTCATTTGATCCTGCTATTCCCCTCCATAATATTTGCCCAGAACTGAAAACCTCATTTCACAGTGATAAAAATGCACCCATACTTATACCAGCACAATTTGTTACAGTTAAATCCTGGAAACAATTCAGGTGTCTATCAACTGAAGAATGGAAAAGGAAGATGTGGTATATTTACACAATGATGTATTATTCAGCTATGAAACAGGATAAATTTGAGCCCATTGTCAGTAAATGGATGCAACTAGAGAACATACTATTGTTTTGTTCATTTATTTGTATTTTAGGGAATGGTCTACAGGGTGTTCAGGGTCTCAGTACTAGATCGAACTCATAGTGATATGCCTGTTTACACCCTCGCAAGGGCTGGGATTATAGGCGTGCATTACCATGTCCTGTCTCAATCACCATCTCAGTCCATCTGGGGGTGGGGCCAGCATGGCAGGCCTAGGGATCGAACCCCTGGCCTCTGTACCTGCTTGCAGGCAATTTAATCTGCTGAGCTATTTGGAAGGTCTTAGAAGTTTTTTTAGTATTTTGTTTTCTTATTTGTATTTTAGGGAATGAGAGAACATACTACTAAGTGAAATAAATCAAAACCACTTGTATAAACATTGTATTGTCTCATTAGTGTGAGAACATGAGAGAGCAAAATAGAATCTGAAGGTTACAATAGACATGATAAAATAGAATGAACTTATTCAAAAGAAAGAGTTACTGAGTTGAGGAAAAGGACAGGAGAGAGAATGGGGCTAAATATGTATATATATAATATGCATATATATATGCAGCATGCTTTTGACAACTGTACTGTGCATTTCTGCTGGTTTATGGAAAGAAACCTGTTAATGCTTTAATTTGTTTTGTCTCATTTTTTCAACTGTTACTTTTTTCTTCTTAATTTCTTATACTTTTTTTGTTTCTTCTTCCAATTTTACATGCATATATCTGGTAATGTGGATAACTGGTTGGAAGACAACACTATGTGTTACAGAAAGTACTGTGAAATTCTTATCACTTTATTAAGTGAAAATCTATATCATGTGTAATTGTTTCTGTTTTGATTATGATTTGTACTCTTAAAAAAAGAACTGAACTGATTCCCAGAAAGTAATGGACAGATACAGAACTCAAGTGAAAACCAGCCACATTTTTTTCCTTAGTGAGTCCAGCATAGTGTGGTGTTCACAGCTTGTTGTAAGACAAAGGTAGCAAATATTTGAGAGAAGAAACCATCTTAACATTTAAGAATGTGTATCAAGGCTGGATAAGGAAACAGGGAGTTTACATCTTTATCAATATATTGGACCACATATCACAAACAAGGTTCCTCTCATGAACTGCGTATTTGTATCATCAAAAGTTCCTACATTCCAGTGCTTACAAGAGTGGCAGCGATTTTTGGACAATCTTTGGGCAATAATAGGTCTGTGCTAGAGTGCTTCTCAGGATGCCACCTCTCTTAGGAGGAATAGTGCTGCTGTCCAGCATATGAGGCCACAATAAAGGCGGAACCACCTGCAAGGCAGAAAGGCAGTCCTCATTAGAGCCTGACCATTCTTCCACACCAGTCTTGGGCTTCCAGTCCCAGAAATGTGAAAATAAACGTTTCATGCTTAAGCATCACAGTTAATGGTCCTGCATTATAGTAACCAAAATGAAGACACTTCTAAGTTAAAAGACAGTAAGCATGACTTATGTAAGGCTAGTGATTCATGTCAAGCAGGAAAAGATTATTTGTAGGCTATTAGAAAACCAGAATTACTGATGATGGGAAATTCTTTAAGAACATTTAAGCAAAGCATCTCACAGTTTTTGTTACATTAGTTGCCTCTCTAGTGTTGTTTTCCTGTAAATTTTTATATGGTAATCCAGTATTCCACATTTTATGTATTGAATAAGATAAAGTGCTCACCTATTCACAGTAACGATAGTTTGATTGTTTTATGTTTTGTTTGAAAACACTTGCCATCTGTTCTCAACGAATTTTTAAGTACATGGTACACTGGAGGCACAACACTGTATTGTGTATTTCAAGAAGTGTGTTAACTTATATAACTAAAACATTTTAACCACTAAATCAGCATTTGTTCTTTGCCCAAACTCTAAAAGCTTGACTTTTACCTTCTCCATCTATGAGGCAATTTTATTTTTTGGTACCTGGCATCGAACTTAGGACCTTGAGCTTTCCAGGCAGATGCTTATGCCACTGAGCTATCTCCTAGCCCCTTGGAGGTTATTTTAAATACATCCTATATCTACAGTCATGCAGTGTTTGCCATTTTTTAGTGATTTATTTCATGTGATAAATTGTAATTTGATGTAGACTCTATGAAACACAATATTAAGTTTCTTGAAAAAAATTAAAAATCTATTAAGTGGCCCAACAATCTCATGTCTTCATATTTGTCCTACAGAATTGAAATTATGAACTTGAAGAGATATTTACATGCTCAAATCAATTTTTCAAGCTTCTAAAGAAAAAAATGAAGGAGTGATAATAGAGTAGCTGATTAGTTACATAGTAGCAGTATCTGGGAGAAGGGCAGGAAATGGTGTAAGGAAAGAAGCTCTGCAACACATATCTAAGCTTCAAAGCATATGGTTTCACCATTTCTTGCAAAGAGCTCACTGAGGTGCTTCCAAATGCCTAACTATGCAGTTGTGTAAGACTTGCATGTATGTATGGCTTCTAAGGGTTTCAAGTTCTATGCTGGCCCCAGTAGAGCCTCTCTGACCCAGTTAGACTCACTTATTTATGTTTGCATAGCACTTTACCCTGCCACAGGAGCTTGGCCTGTCATTTTCTTTCAATTAAAACCATATAGGCCTAGGATAATTTTATTTATAGTACTCTGAATCTTGCTAATCTGTTTTAATGAGTATGAAGAGAATAAATTTAGATCTTCAAATACTT
>NW_004524725.1:3584942-3586141 GCF_000260255.1 Octodon degus
ACCTGAGACCAGGAGGATGGAGATGGAAAGATCATCTGACCTGAGACCAGGAGGATGGAGATGGAAAGATCATCTGACCTGAGACCAGGAGGATGCAGCATTATGGACGTTTGCTAGAGGGGCAGTTTCAGTGACACACAAGGAGTTGATTGGGGGCTCCCAGTGTGGGCAAGAAAGGTAAAAGAAAGTTATATACAGGACTGGGATGGGGAAAAAGAGGAACTGATCATAGGTAAGATAAAGCAGTTGCTTTGGGGATTCAGCCATGTTGAATAAGGGTCATGACTGACACTGAAAAAGGATCTACAAACTGCGGTACAGGGTTTCAGGATAAATCCTGAAGGGATTTGATTGACCTCATCAGGTACAAAAGCTACATTTCTTGTTACATAGGTCTTGCTTTATCTTGGTCTTAACCATCCAGCAGAAAACTATAAAAACGAAGTATAAAATATAAAGCCATATTATTAGGCTGAGCTGTAAAAGGCTCAAGTCAACAACTTCTGACATCACCAGCCCTATGGATAACCCGCTACTATTATGGACTACTGGACTAAATTGGAATATTTTGCTGAATTTATGCACCTACAATATTTAAATGACAACAGAATACCCATCTCTGACAAAACTGAACAAAAAAGGAGATACAAATGAAGGACCATTTTGTATCTGTATATTTAAAATAGTTAGGATAGATATAGAGCTTCTTTCTCTTAAGTCAATGAATAGAAATATTTGTGCAAATAGTGTTTGGACAGGATATTATGTCTGCATCTTGTACTATGAATAACCACTAAGACAACAATAGGCAATGTATTAATTATTGAAACTGTCCTACTAATCAGTTTTGAAATTGTCTCATTGCTATTTGTTTCTTGCTAAAATTATTTTAAAAAGTGAATAAAGGCCATGATAATTTAGCAATTTGTAGTCTGGTTGTCACCTATCATTCCTCTCTTTTAGTTGTCATGAAAGGCCAATGAGTCTCTTAGCCTGCTTCCTGCTGAACAGTGGTGCCATCTTGGGGAGAAGGTGGCTGACAGGATGATAGTTCAATCCTATATAGAAGGATTTTCATTTATTTATTTTTGGCTGGCTCAGGCTGCCTTAAGGGCCAATCTGGTAAGGCATGGTGAGGTTGGGATTGAACTGCTGTTCTTTGTGCATGACTGTGTTTGCCCTACCAGGTGCTTAAACAA
>NW_004524725.1:3586241-3590263 GCF_000260255.1 Octodon degus
CTGGGGGATTGAACCGCGGTCCCTGATGCTTTTGCTAAGCTTGTTCTAAGTAGGTGCTTTAGACCACTGAGCCATCTCTCCAGCCCCTGCTATTTGTTTCTTGCTAAAATTATTTTAAAGTGAATAAAGGCCATGATAATTTAGCAGTTTGTAGTCTGGTTGTCACCTATCATTCCTCTCTTTTAGTTGTCATGAAAGGCCAATGAGTCTCTTAGCCTGCTTCCTGCTGAACAGTGGTGCCATCTTGGGGAGAAGGTGGCTGACAGGATGATAGTTCAATCCTATATAGAAGGATTTTCATTTATTTATTTTTGGCTGGCTCAGGCTGCCTTAAGGGCCAATCTGGTAAGGCATGGTGAGGTTGGGATTGAACTGCTGTTCTTTGTGCATGACTGTGTTTGCCCTACCAGGTGCTTAAACAATGGTGCTAACTCTCAAGCCCCCATAAGTTGAGAAGGATTTTCTTTTTGGCTGGCTCAGGCTGTCTTAAGGACAGGTGTGGTGTGGCATGTGGAGCTGGGGATCGAACTGTGACCTCTCAAGCCTGACTAGATTTGCCAGTGCAGGCACTTAAACAACTGAGCTCACCAGCACACCCCCCATATAGAAGCTAATGCCAGGTGTTTCAACCAAGTGAGAAACTTATCCTTAGTGGAGGCTACCTCTGATATTGAAGAAATCTTTTGTGGCCCCTGAAAGTTGTCTTGGCAAGTGGGCCAGCAGTGAACAAATGAACTAGGAGAAGTTAGGAAATCAGAAATCAGATAGAAAGCATCACATGCATTACCCTGGGGTTTCTGATCCCTTAGTTAGGCAGAATTGTGTAGATGGCAAGGATTATGGTGACCACGCAGGTGACAAGCTCTCAGGATCAAGAAGAGCAGAGTTGTCAGGTGGAGTCAAGTTGTCTGGGTACCACTTGGCTCTGATGATGTGGAACCAAGAGGCAGACTACTAACTTTCACTGTTGCTGCTATTGACAGGATGACTAGCTGTGGTCCTGTCCACCTAGAATCTAATCTTGTAGGCTAAGAGGATTTAAGATATATTAAATCTAAGATGACACCAATTGAGTGGTATCTATTGTTTGTGGGAGACAGGTATTCGCGTGTTGTCTCAGCAGGTACAAAAGAAGGATAGAATAAGAATATTGCCAGCAATGAGAAGAAGGTTATCAGGAGTAGTTAATCTATAAAGCAGAAAATTTCTCTCATACATGAGTTCTAATGGACTTAGGAAAGTGGGTTCACTAGGAAGTTTCCTGAGTCTAATTAGAGCCAAGGAAAGCTAAGGCCAAAGTAGGTGAAGCTCCAGGATAATTTGGTGAGATGGGCCTTTAAAAGCCCATTTACCTCTATTTCCCATTGGTTTTAGGGGATATTGGATGTTGGCGAGCACAGGGGAAGGCTGAGGAAACCCTGAGGCAAACTCGAGTAGAGGTACCATGAGTGGCATGAGTAAGACTGGAAATCTTCTGGAGTACGTGGTTGACAAAAGAAGAGAGAAGAGATGGGGAGGAGCTAGCTGCACATGGAGGTTGGGTTTGCAGGGCTAGCATTGTGAGGAGAGAGGTAAAGGAGAAGTGGAGATTTTGTTGGAAATCTCTCCCCATGAGAAGCGTGGAGTACATGGGGATCACAAGGAAATTAAGTGTTAAAAACTGTGCTGGAGTTGGCAGGGAGTGGGTGCTATCTGAAGAGGTCCTGTAGGTCAGCCATCATCACCCACTATGGAAATGATAGATCTAATATAGTGACCTTAAAACTCATGAAGGGGCAATGAGTCTCTTAGCCTGCTTCCTGCTGAACAGTGGTGCCATCTTGGGGAGAAGGTGGTAAGAATAATTGTGACCCTTTTGTCAACAAGAAAAGTGTTTTACCTGAGATGCCCAGTGAGACTCTGGGCTCTGACAAAGATACATCTGTTGGGGGTATGGGATCCTTTCTCATTATTTCTCTTCAGTGGTAAGACCAAGCAGGTCAGCTATTGATGGATCTGGCTACAGAGTTTTCCTGTAAGGATGGTGAATTGGATGACTTACCTGTCCTTTGGTGGGCAGGGCAGTTGTGTCTCCAGTGACCCTGAAGCTTGTAGAAGGGACCAGATCCTCATGGTAGCTGAAGGTTGAGACAGGTTCATGCCCAGTGTCCTCCTGCACCATGCTTGAAGCCATCCAGGAGGGATTGGGTGGCATCATTGGTTAGGCTCAGCATTACCTTATCAAGGTCTTGCTTTAATGGAAATCCCAAATGTCAAACCCAAAAACTGGTCCTTGTGTATAGTTAATTTTTGTCTCTCTTATTGAAGATGCAAAATCCAGATTAAGTACATCTCCCTGGTGGAGTTTGAGAGTTGAGATCTCTCTTGACACACCTAGACATAAAATAGGAACTAATAACAGGGTTTTTCTTTTAGGAGATTCTGGGTTACATTAGTATACTTAGTTGGGAGCAATGCACTTAATTATAAAAATTTTATCTGAGCATTTAGAAACTTGCAATATGAAGTGTAACTAGAGAACTGTTGTTTCTTACCAACCATGGATGTTCTACTAGTTAAAACACTGTAGAATGTTGAAAGATAACAGTTATATAATTTTACAGAAATGATTTGACATCAGTAGTCACAGATAGTATCAAATCATAATAGTCGTGATGAAATCTCCATTTTAGCTAAACATATCTGAATGCACACAGCATACATATCACCTAAGGTTTTGGTAGCAAATTATCATTTGATGACCTCATGTTGGCTTCACGTGAACCTCTTATTTTAAATAAATAGAGCATGAAAGAAAAGAATATGTGTGGAAGACCACTTGAGCAGCTTTCCTTGAAAGAAGAGCAACTGTCTCCATTTTGACTGAGCCTAACTTTATTTCCTCATATTCATATGTACATAGCTGGCCTGGACTTCTATTTATCCTTTAATTGGCCTTAAGCAATGTATATTGGTCTAGCTGAGGTGCTGGTGATAGTCTTTGAAGGTGGCATGTGTGTTTCCCTCTCAGTTAACCTACACCTGCTGCTCTTTAATGTGAGTCAAGTTGAGACAGGACAAAAAGCCAATGCTCTGTGCTGCCAGCCTCGAGACAGAGCCTATGACTTCCTGGGGCTTGAAAGACTAAATCAAAGCTGAAGCACCAGACCTCCCAAAATATTAGATACTATCTCAATAGCATAAAGCAGATTACTTTCTCTGCATATCCTCTCTGCATATGGCAGAGGTAAATGTAGGCCACCCACCTAGCTTAGCTCACATGAGTCACCTACTTCCCACAATTCTCTGTCATTCCTCCTCAAGCCACTCCTCCACTGAATAAAAGTGTGTGAGGCCCTAGGTCACTCTCTTTGTTCCAGAAAGCCATATTCATGGCTGGATTTAGGGCCCCTTGGCTCCCCAATAATTATAAATACATTTTAGTATCTTTACTTTTGCTGTGGGTTGCACTGGGATTGGTAATTACATTAATCATTATCCTTGCCAGTGTATTCCCACACAGCATGTTGCTGCACAAAAATCATGTGTCATTGTGTAATATATATATTTTATTTTGTTATTTTCCACATATTAATTAAGAACTCATTTAATCCAACATTTACATTAGTTTCTATATTTTTATTTTATTACTCACATGTCTTCTTTATTCAAATTTCTGTATACATTTTGCATTATGGTTTTTTACAGATTGTCTAACACTATCAAGTTTTATACTTATGTTAATATTTTTATTTGCTATGCTAGGAATTAAACACAGAGTCTAGATCAGGATGGACAAAAATCTGATGAGTCACATCTCCAGCCCCGTATGGTCATGTAAGTGTTTTTTCTCCCATACATTTACATAAGGCAAAGTTAAATAAGTTTTTAGCTATCTCTTTGTGTTTGCAGGAAATACTATATTTCACACTAGGCAAGCTAAGGATAGAAATTATTGTGTCAACACCACTTACCTTTCCCAAATTTTCTTCTCACATATTCAGCTTTCTTTGGCATATATCACGAACCTTCTTTTTTTTTTT
>NW_004524725.1:3590363-3596101 GCF_000260255.1 Octodon degus
TATTCATGGCTGGATTTAGGGCCCCTTGGCTCCCCAATAATTATAAATACATTTTAGTATCTTTACTTTTGCTGTGGGTTGCACTGGGATTGGTAGATTGAAATTAACTTGATGGGATTCCAATAAAGTATCTTTGGGATTACAAATATAAACTTCTTGGACTGAGATGAGAACCAGGAAGAGACTCCTATAAATATGTTGAAGAAAATTTACATTGTACAATATTGCACATTTGGAAGGCATAAATATATCTAGTGTCAAGAGCACGCTTTGTGAGAAACCCTTATTTTAATTTTTTGTTTTGAAAAACTTTATCTTTTAACCAATGGCCAAATTATTGGGGATGTCTTCCAAGAGACTATGGAGATTATTGGGGGCTCCTAATGAATAATCAAAGGTTGGTCACCCCTCTGTCCACTATCTGGAGTCCTATCCAATAATCTCTTCTCATTTTATTGATTTTTGCTTAATTATAAATGTATTTTTATACCACTAGGACCAGCTTTTAACTCAGGAGAATGCATGATTCTAAGTTTGTATTCTAAAGCTCAAATATGAAGAAGAACAGCTATTTACAGAGAGACATGAAAACCTATGAATACACAGAACATACAAACATCTTTACAAAATCAGAAGGCATTAAATATATTTTTGACCAAATTAGATTGTAACAACATTTTGAAATTTGTAATTATAAAAATACTAGCCAATACCTTTGTAGGTTAATTAATGCAGATCACTTATAAGTATCTGAAAAACATAAAAACAACTTACTTGTAGTTACTATGTATCACAGGAAAGGCTGCAAGTAGGTGGTGGCTCATCATGTGATGAAGCACGAAAAGGTGGCACTCTGACATCACAAGAGAAGTGATGGTCAGATGGTGGTGGATGGCCAAATGGCTAGGAAGATGGCAGTGACCCATCATGCAGCTAGCACCACAAGTTGGCTCTGTGACTCACAGGAAGAACAACCACATGAGGGGGTAGATGGCAACATGGTACTCAAGATGGTGGTGGCTAGTCATGTGATAGGGTGCCACACGCTAGCACTCACATCACAGGAGGAGTAACCGTACAGTGGCAGTGGTTGGCCACAAGGCATGCAAGATGGTGTTCGCTGGCCACATGGTGAATGGTCCCAGGCCATCAGCACAGCTGGGGGAGTCACTCAGAAGTGGAAAAAAGAGGTGAAAAAGGCGAAAGGTGGGGCCACAGGCTCCTCAGGTTCCAAGAGAGAGGTAAAGAGGTGGTGGAATCTACAGGGGACCTAAATTCAGAAGCAGACAGCAGAGGAGTACTGCACAGGGTGGATTAAGTAAAGATATTGTTGGAGGCGACTGACAAGGTAGAGTTTCTGCTGGGGTGTGTGTAGAGCGTATTACCAATGGATAAGGCAGGGATGTAGTAGAGGGAGGCAGGAGAGATGGTTGTGTTTTCAGAGTCAACAAAGGCTTTTAAGGGATTTCTGGTCATTTGAAATTGCAATAACAGAAATTAAAAAGAAAATGCACATTTCATTAGAGGTAGCCTCGAAATCCAATGGTGCTGAGATTCTTTATGAGACAACCCAGTGACATGTGCTTTGGAGATTGGGAACAATATTTGCCATGGTGGTCAAATTAAAAATTAGGGCAAAAGCCTGACATTACTTCCTACCAAAAAGTCATGACTTTTTAGCCTGGAGTGAGGGTAAGAGAGAGGAGACCAGCACCTATTTTAGCAGTCATCACTAGAAAAAGTAGGAGGCTAGGGTCCAGATGGATGAGGAAAGGGGTCACAATGAGCTTATCATTTTTGAGGTGAGAGGAAAAATGAGTAGGATTTCCCGAGAAAAGTTTTCGGCTTATTTTTGTGGATTGAGATTTGCAGGTGTTGGATGCAAGCTAGCAACAGCAGACTGAAGATGCAGAGGCAGAAGCAGAGGGTGGCTCAGTGAGGGAGCTCCAAGCTGGGCTTGGGATGCCCTGGGCTATTCACCAATCTGAGTGATGGCATCAAAATTTTCAGATTTTATGAGCAGCAATGTCAGTGACAGTGGTAGCACAGCAAAGAAGCAGAAACAATGGGAGGGGGGCAGCTATACTCTAAAGACATGGAGAGGACTGAGCACAGGGGTGTGGGATGATCCTCTGACCTGATACAGGGAGGATGAGGCTTCATGGAGTTTTGCCAGGGGTAGAGTTTGAGGGGTGGGTTCTGTGACACACAAGCGCTGACAGGAGGCTCTCTTGTGTAGATTAGAAAGGTAAAAGGCTGGAGTGTATCCAGGGCTGGAGTAGGGAAGGAGGAAGTGGTCATTGGGAAGATAAGCTGTTGTTTTGTGGATTCATTCACATTGGATCAGGGCCATGACAATTTAGCAGTTTGTACTCAGGTTGTAATCTATTATTAAACACTTTCAATATTCAATGGCACAAGATAAACTTTACCATTCCTTGAGGTACACAGAACAGGATACCAAGCATGGGGACCAAAGCAAGTCTAAAATCCAGAAGGGTGAACATTAAGTTTTATAGTTCCAGGTGGAATATCTGAAGCAATCTGGGGCAAATTGTGAGCTCATGTGGCTGTGCCCCTATGACACTCTTGCTGGTAACTCTCCTGGCTTCTCTCTTAGGCTGGCTTTGCCCCACTCCTTGCAGTTTCACTTAGACGATCCACATTCCTGGCTTTCTCAAACTTGTGGGGATTCCACTGCACATTAAGCTTCTCAATCTCTGCTTCACACTCTGCCCTCTCAGGGGCACACTGCCTGGCCTCTCAGACTTTCTGAAATTGAGGTGAAAGCCTTCTTAACCTCAGAACTCCTGCATTCTGCCAGTGTACCATGTGAAAGATGCCAAGGTCTGCATCCAGCTGCAGCATAGCCAGGCTTTCTTTTCTCTTTGCTAGAGGAGTCAAGTGTCTGAATCCCTGAGTACTCTGATCCTGATTCTAAGGAACAATTCTCTAAGTTGGCATCATTCAGGAACTTGGCTTGTCTGTTACTGCCACTCTGGAACATCTGGTTCTGCAGATTTTACCAAGGCAAAGTCCCTCACCCTTGCAATTCTAAGGCTGCAAAAGTTGGGAGACCTTCTGCCTCCTGTAATGCCCTCAGGCCATTTTTTCTACTCTCTAGTTCCTTCCTGGTAATGGAGAGCCTATCAGCTCTGTCTTTGCATTCCACAGCTTTAAAGGTTCTGCCTTTCTAGCCAAACTCACAAAGTTTTAAATCATCCTGCTGGGAACTTTGCTCTTTTTTTTTTTTTTTTCCAGAACCAGGGATTGAACTCAGACCCTTGCACTTGCTAGGGAAATGCTTATTTCACTGAGCCATCTCCCCAGCCCCAGGGATCTTTGCTGTTTATCCTCAACATAAATCTAACTAAAAGCGCCCATCAATAGCCATCCCACTGCCTCAACATTCAATTGCTTTGAAATTTCTTTTGCCAGAGTAATCAGTCTGCCATGCTTAATCTCATCCTCAGGCAAAGTCTCTGGACTTGAGCAAAATTCAGATAAATTTTCTGCCAATCTGTAACATAAATCATCAGGAGTCCAACAAACAATGCAGTACTTCTTCTCAGGAGAAACCTGCCCAGCCTGTTTGTTTATTTGTTTGTTTTTGTTTATGTGGAACTGGGGATTGAACCCAGGCCATTGCACTTGCCAGGCAAGCACTTATTCTGCAGAGCCATCTCCCCAGCCCCCTCCAGCATGGTCTTTATAGACAGAATTTCCATCAGAATTCTGGTCTTCTGAGAGCTGACCAGAATCTCCCAAACAGAACAGCCAAAACTATTCCATTGTTTTACTGTCAGGCAACATCTCTGAAACTTTTGTATCTGTTTCTATAAACTATTCACAAAAGCTTGTAATCTGCATGGTGAGGTAGTCAGAAATGACCCCACTCCTCTAGTACCAATGCTGTTTCAGTTACTCGTCTCTCATTACTGGGACCAAAATGAAGGAAGGAACGGTTCATTTAGCTCACGTTAGTGGAGTTTTAAGTCCATACTTAGCAGGCTCCAAGGCAGAGTGGCACATGGCAAAGAGCAAAAATTCATGTCAATTGCAAAGAATAGGGAGTGAAGGGAGTCACAGCAGCTTTAGTAACCTGCTAACCTTTCTCCCCTCCTTACATTTGTTTGCAGAGTATCTGCCCAGGGCACTCTTTCCCATAAACCCAGCATTGGATCATGAGTCAGTCACAAGCTCCAGGAGCCATCCCATGACTGTGTGAGGCTTTTGGGTGACAATTAGACACAAACCATAAAGGGGTATTTACTCTACTGGGTTTTATTGTTTCTAAACCTTAAAATTCCCTTATATTAGATTTTTTTAAAAACTCTATTTCTTGTGAAATTTTCTAGATTTAATGGAGCAAGGCCTCAGTATTACCCTTTAGTTATGGAATAACTTGCAAATTACTATCACTTGTATGGCCAAGGACCTGCTTTAAAATTCTATGTTAATTTCCTCCAACTTACCTCATATGAGAGGAATCTCCTTGCACTTGAGGCATAGGGGTGACTGAACACACAGCATCTGACTTGAATAGCAAACATCCACTTTGATTTTGTAGTTGCTTATATTCCCAGGCTAGGAAAGGAAGGCGACTCATGATATTGAGCTTTAATATTATGATTTACATCATGCATTTAAATAGGACTTACACCATAAATTTCATTTTAATCTTGTTTGTTTATTTATTTATTTATTTTTGTACTGAGAACTGAACTCACAGCCTCATGAATGTCAACAGGTTCTGTGCTGATGAGCTATATCCCTGGCCTTTAATGTTTAATTTTTTAAAGAAAATTATCATTAAACAAACTTGTTAAAAAGATAGTGAAGTTCTTACTCACTGATGCTTGTGGAAAATAAAGAATGACACAGACAAAATTTTAAGACCTGTATTAATTCATTTTAGTTTAAAATAAAGTCACTATAAAGACAAGTAAAATTTATTTCAAAACAATAAACAAAAATGTTAAAATAGCATTTATTTATTTTTATTGCACATGTAACATAATGTAGAATTTGTAAACTAACAATTAAGCTTACTGTTTAAATACATGAATTATTTACGTTGGTGCCATCAACTGTCAACCTTTCATGTATCTTTTGGTAGGTGTACCAATATTTAATGTTTCATATTAAATAAAGACTACAGAATGTCTAATATAGAGTTTAAACACTGGGAGCCACATCCATACATGTGCACACACAATATTTGTCCACAGAATACTTTGATATTTCCCTCAGCTAGTATTTACAAATAATGTACATTGCAATAATGTCAATTCTTAGTCTCTGAGAGGGACATAGACATTTTAATACTGCCAGAATTAAGACAGGTGTATATACATGGAAAGCTCATAGAAGCTTTAAAGAGTTTGAAAGTGGAAAAACTTCTGTAAATATAAAAGATGAAAAAGAAAACTTGAATTTAAAATTTAACAGTATCACTTATGGGGAAATATGAAACTGGTGTTAAAAATATTAGACCCAATCTATTTATTATCTTATAGTTTTATTGCCACATTTGATTAATAATAGTTCACATTCCTATTTCTATAAACACAATTTTTATTAAATTGCATTTATTTTTTAGAAAAATATTCATAGTAATTACATTAATCATTATCCTTGCCAGTGTATTCCCACACAGCATGTTGCTGCACAAAAATCATATGTCATTGTGTAATATATATATTTTATTTTGTTATTTTCCACATATTAATTAAGAA
>NW_004524725.1:3596705-3616279 GCF_000260255.1 Octodon degus
GGTGCTGGGGGATTGAACCGCGGTCCCTGATGCTTTTGCTAAGCTTGTTCTAAGTAGGTGCTTTAGACCACTGAGCCATCTCTCCAGCCCCTCACGAACCTTCTTGTTTGGCCGTTTGTTGAGTATATTCAGATAATGTACATTTACATTAATTATTATGAATTTGTTTAATCTAATTGCTAGCATGTGAACTTCAAAATATATATTTTTGAAGTCGCTTGTTTCATTCAAATTATTTCTTGAAATAAAAGAAAACTGGCTGTAGAGGTATGTACTAAAGGAGTTTTTAAAAATACTAGTATCTTATTAAAATAGTTGACCATATGGATCAGAATTTACTCTTAACTGTAAACAACCAGACTACTGATTATTGTAAGGTTTTGATGCACTCAAATCTAGCTTTCCACCACTGATGGTATTTAGCACTAGATGTGATATAGCTACATGATTAAAAATGAGATTGATTAAGAAGAAAAGGGGAGTGACTGGTAGCTTACATTTGTAGCATTGTGTTGTACTCAAAATGGATTCTGCTCATGAACATTTTCTTTCTCATTTTTTAATGAAAATTTCAGAACCTTAAGCTCAGCAGCAATTTTATGTTTTGTTAAACCTTATGTGTCTGGTTTGCTGGGAGCTATGTGACTTTATTTTTCCTAAGCAAGATCACTGTGGTGTGGCAAGACAGGGCAGAAGACATTTAACAAAATTAAGTGGCCTTAAATTTATTTGTTTGAACTGCAGAAGTACAGCCAGTGAAGCAAATAAACTAATTTGGGTTTTCCTTTTTGGCAAGTGTTATCATGCCCTGAAACAAAAGAAGGGTCACAAAATAATTCCCCAAGCAGTGATTTTATAATAATTCTGAGTCTTACTTATACCTTGAAATTTCCTGCCAAACAACAAAATATTAATACTTGTCCTGATTGTGACCATTTGATTCAACGCCCTGAGTGATTAATCTTTCCTATCGCCATACATTGTGTTTATCCAGACTATTATAACCCCTCACTCACCAAAAGTCACTACTGGTTTGCAAATAAAGAACAAGATGTCTGGCTTGAAATATTTCTAAGATCTACATCAAGAAAATCTGAGGCTGAGGAGATAGCTCAGTAGAATAAGTGCTTGCCTGGCAAACTCAGGGTCCTGAGTTCAATCCCTGGTACTGAAAAAAAAAAAATCTGACATTCTCTCCTTGAGATCCACTCAATGGATCTCATTTTAGTTGGTAGCCCTTTGAAAAAGTTAGGCTATTATTGTGTGTGTGTGTGTGTGTGTGTGTGTGTGCACGTGTCCCTGTGTTATGGATTGTATCTAGATGCCCCATCAATCCTTAGGGCAAAAGCAACTGGATCATGAGTATATGATGGTGGGTCAGTCCACTGGATTGATTTATTTTAGTTCTGGATGAGCGTGTGTTATGGTTTATGTCTATATGTTCTCTCTTAAACCTCATTACAATCTTAGGTGGAAGTTTTTCAGAGGTGGCTGAGTCTAGAGTGTGGGATGCTGATATTAAAGCTGTGTGATTACTAACCCAGCCCACTGATTGTTTTGTCCTAATCCCAGCAGTCTACCTACATGGTGAAATGGGCAGAAAGATGTTGGCAAGGTTCCCTGTAGCTATTGCTGTCCTCTGCCTACCATGAACTGCTGTTCTCTGTGAAGCTGCCTTGCCTTGAAGCGAGCTGATGATGGACTGAAACCTCTACAAAATGTGAGATAAGTAAACTTTTACTCCTTTAGCTTTGGATGTTGGGTATTTTGTGTCAGCAGTGAGAAAAGTAACTAAAACCATGTGTATAACTGACTTATTGAAGAAGGAAGATCCATCCAGGTATGGGCGCCACCAAGGGAAAGGTTTATAACCTGGATGGAAAAAGAAAGGTAAGGAAGGAAGCCTGCCTGTTTCCTCTCTGCCATGCCACACATTCTGCATCCTCTGCCATGCCGCTCTGCCGGTCTTCCTGCCCAGAAGCCCATAGATTCTGGAGCGAAAAACCCTACAAATGCTCAGTTAAAATTAACTGTTCTTTTTACTTGTTAGTATTGGGTCTTTTGTCCATCAATGAGAAAGTTAATGAGAAACATTGAGCTCCAAAATTATTCCTGAGTATTAAAATTGGACAATTTCTGTAATTTTCTCATATAGAAAGATGATGATCACACACACCAAAGAAAACAATTGAATTTTTTGAATTCCAGCAAATTTTCTACTTTTTTCCTAGGAATAAATATTATTTTTCCTTAAATTTGTTCACAGTAAAAGGAGTGGAGCAGTTTAGCTTAACTCACCCCAATAATAATGTGGTAATGTATAGTTATCATATATGCACCGAATATCTGACACCATACCTTAAAGGAGGAGAAGTCTATTTTGTTTACAGGATCCATCCAGGGTCATCTGACTCCAAGGCAAAAATGGTGTGGTAGATGGGGATGGCAGGAGAAAGCCATTCACTCTCTAGATCCCAGGAGGCAAAGAGAGAAAAACAAACAAACAAACAAAAAAAAAAAAACAAAACAAAACAAAACAAAAAACAACAACTGAAGACAAACATGCACATTTTCAGGGTTTTTCTCTCTTTACCTCCCCTTATCAAACCACATCTCCTATAGAACATGCAGCTACCAGTAATGCACTCATCAATCCTGATGTGTATATTACCTTTTGAACACAAGGGGCCAGTTTTTAGATCCAGACCCTAACAAGTAGTCAAAATTTATTTTTAGTAATTTAGTGAAAATATTCTATGCTATTTCCATTTTTTTTATTCTGTAATTTTTATTTTTTGATACAGGGTGTCTCTACACAGTTCAGACACATAGTGATCCTCCTGTCTCAGCCTCCCCCTCCCCCGCTGACATTACAGGCATGCACCACCATGCCCAGTTTTGCCGCCCGAAGGGTATGCAGTACCAGGGATTGCCTTGTGCTTTCTAGGAAGGTGCTTAGACCACCAAGCTATCTTCCCAGCCCTATTTTCAATTTTATGGTACAGGGTTTTTTGATCCTCAAGCTTCATTTTAATTATATAGCTCTTGCCAATTTATTATGCTACCCATCTTTCTGAAGTAGAGAGAGTACTCCATTCTGTATTATTATTACCCTTGTCTATACAACTTTTCAATTTCTAAAATTGTATTGTAGTTTTTATATAATCTTAAGGAATTCTAGAAAATGTATTTATTTGAATCCACTGTTTTAAAGAAAAAATATTTAATTTTATTTTGTGGATATAAAATTTTTTCTGTTTTTACATGTTCATTAATACAATTTAGTACTTACCTTCCCTTCATGATAGGACTTCAATTGTTTTCCATAAATTCTCTACTTACTGTTTTAGAACTTTCAGGACAAAAGTGTGACAGAAATTCTCATGCAGCAAAAAAAATAAGATTCATAGAAATAACTGAATTCAAATATGTATGCTACCTGCCAAACCTGACTGTCAACACATCATACTTTTTGGTGAAACACAGGAGTCATTGGTCTTATGACTGTGGAAAAGTTAAGGGCGTATGCTTTTAGCATTTTGCCAACACTATGGTAGTGATACTCGTGTTTCATGGACACAGAAAATAAATTATTTTAATTATTTAATTTCAATATCAAATTTAATGGAATGCATAAATAATATATCAGTTAGTAAGAAGCTATTGCATAAAAACCCTACCACCTATACAAAGACCCAATTTCACTTCTATATTTCACTAGTAGAAAATAAAAACATGAAAGCTAGAAGGAGGCTAAGAATATGAAGTGCTTAGGGATAATATAAGTAAAAGATTGGTAAATACTTAATGAAATAATTATGAAGCACTTCAAAATATGGATTAGATTCTAAATATGTAGAGTGAGTTATACATTTTGATCTGTCAATTTACCTATACTTATACCACTAATATGCAGTCTATAAACATTACAGTTGTTACATCTTGACTAAGTTTGCATCAAGTGTATCTATTTCTGAATACTCAAATGTATCTATTTCTGAAATGACTTAATGGTATCTAAAACATTTTGAGATAACATTAAAGTCACATAATTGAAATATGATATTGAAATAGCCATTTTGAAACTGGACAATGATACACAACCAAGAGTCTAGAGACAAAATGATACATAATATATCTTTAATTTGTATATTTTAGTTATTTATAATGTAGTACTTGGTGGTGTAAAGCTCTATCCACTTATCTGCTTACAAATGAGTTAGTTTATCCCCTGTGATCCCCACGGTGTAGATGGATATACAGGAATGGCTGGCAGGCTAAAAACACCCTAACTCATGTCACATGACATTTGCATTCTCTGTTCTCTTGCATCTCAGCCAAAAATGAGGTTCCTAAGAGATTCCTTAAAGTCTTGTTGAAAACCCTCCATATTTTCTCCTGGCTTCCCTTACAGTCTGTAGATGGATTTTAAGAAGGGACATTCAGAGTGAAGGTGGAATTTACAGATCTCTTATTGTTATAGACAACTATGTTAGGTAGAAATATTATAGGCAGTCAGATAGGGAGAGGGTCTTGAGGGAGTCAGCACAGAAGATGAGAAATCATTACAGCAGTATCGGGAAGTGCCTCTGGTGAAGGCCAAGCTTCAAGACAAATACAGAATGACACAAGCAACATAATAGGATTGGTTTCACCTGGTCCAATAAAGTAATGCTAGAAATCAGTCACCCTTTTGGGTGACCAGGACCTCCTGAACTATCTCTTCATGAAAAGGTCCTTGTTCTTTCCTTGTACACTTACTACATGACTTGCTTCCCCACTGGATCAACATTACCTAAAAGACTATACCTGTAATCATATTGGTTGATCATAGATTTTGTCCCACATTGTACCCACCTCATGATTTTTCTCTATAGAACTTTAAGAAGTGGGCTCTTTGGAAACTCATTTGGGTTCCTTCTTGTCTCTCAGCAGCTATATCTGCCAATAAGGCTTTCCTATTATTAACTTCCACTGATCCTTTAGAATTTATTCTTCAGTCTTGGGGAACACAAACTTGGCCTGTTTGACAACTATCAGGTTGGGAGTTACACCGTTTCGCATATTTCACTGGCAGTCTTTCATCATTTAGAAGTCCTTTATCATTAAGGCCTAATGCTACAAATTAAGCAGCCATGTTCTACATGAATTTTATTGATGCAGCAGCTCACAGGGGGCACTAATAATAAATAGATGAGAAATAGACAACTTAATGGGAGAGTGTCAAGGTTTCAGCATACTTTTACACGAAAAATTGGAAATCTTACAGTATTAAGCTTGAAAATACTATCCAGATCAATATCAGTAATGACTACATAAAATTAAGGAAATAATGAAGCTTCCAAGTAGTTTGGTAAAGAAGTTTTTATTACTTTGGGGAAGAATTTATCAATATTAAATGCTAAGAATTTAGTTCCTTTTCATAACAAAGTACAATAATGGAAGTGAAAATCCACAAGTGCTAAAAGATGCTTGTAACTTATGCAACCTACAAAACACAAGTAACTTGCATATAAATAAAGTACCATAAATCATTAAGAACATAAAACAAAAATAATGGACAAAAAAACTAAAAAAACACTAACAAAATATTCACAGAAATGAAAACTTCATAAGGAATGGCTGATGTTATCAGCAGTAACAGGAATAAAATAAAAAACATAATGAGATTTCTTTTCTTCCTCATATGACTGAAACAAGCAAGCTATAAACTAGTACATATTTTCCAAAGTATGCAGAGTGGGGTCACTTTTACTGTGATTTCTTTTTACCTTGACTTCAGTTTTCAAAGGAGAGGATAAAATAGATATTGTTGTACTATGCTAAAATATTTTAACAGTGAACAGTAGACTTTTATCTCCTCATACAAAATAGCCAAATTTTGTACAAAAACATCTTTTTCTGTTATATTTTGTCAAATGCATTTAGTTAAAGCAAAAGAATGCAATGCCATTAACATTTTGTTTTCTGAAAAAAATCTGAAATGCTAGATATTCATATACATATAATTTCTCTTTCCAATTATGCTGGTCTAATCAAATATTTTAACATTCCTTTAACACATTCCTATATTTAGATGCTTCAATGTTCTTTCTCCATGGTCCATTCATACATTCTGCACACATATGAATGCCTGAATATCAACAAGACCACAGTTAACTTTAAGGGAGGGGCTATTTCTGTGGTTAGAAGAATGCAAGCAAGAAAGCTGCAGTGTTCTAGTCATCAACCAGTTGTTACCTACACACATTTATAGACTGGATGTTAGCAAAAACGTATAATTTTTCAAACATTTTCCTATAATATACGCTACAGTGCTCTTCCAGTGAGAGAATACTAGTGACCCTGAATAGACCACTAACATTAGTCAGAGGAGGTTGATTTTAGAAAAGATCATTAGATATAGGAGTATCATAGATGAGGTAAATAAATGAGAAAAAAATCTTATTGGAAAAGAATAAAAAATCAAATATGAAGATATTAAAGCATATTAAAGAAGTGTTGGAAAAATTTTAGTTCACTAATCATTGCAATCAGAACATTGACACATATATTTTTAATTATAATTTATTTACTAGGAAAATATGAAGTCATCTCCAGATTCTAATTTTTATTTTCCTCAAAATCAACACATATTATATTTATTTAGAAACTTCAGAAGTCAAGAAAGGTTTCACATCTTATATTTTTCAAAATATGAATTAAACATCAGATTCATAATATGCATACATGTGAAAGATAAACAGCTTATTTATTACTAAACTGTTTTGTGAATATTGGAATTGTTATAAATAAAATAATGCTTACTTATATAAAATAATCAAATTCTCCCTAAAAAATAAACCTCTAATATTCAAGCAAGCCATTTAAAGTTTTGTGCAGCCAGTAGTTGCTGCTCTCACAAGCATATAGAATGCAAAGAACCCAAAAAATATAAGTGTAATGCTAAAAGCATTCTGAAAAGAAGTTAAAATACACTCTAAATCTATAATTAATTACAAGGAAAGGTAACATTTTTCATAACTAAGGGGGCTGGGGAGATAGCTTAGTAGAATAAGCACCTGCCTGGCAAGAGCAGGTCCTGAGTTCAGTCCCCGGTACTGAAAAAAAAAAAAAAGAACTTAGGTAAAAATAAAATTTTGGGAAAAATCAATTCTTGCATTCAAACAGCTATACAGAATGCTGTATACAAAATGTTGCATTCAAAATGGTGTCGAATATAGAATCTTGCATTTACATTGAGACTTTTGAAGATTTAGACAAAATGGTGTCTAGATCTAGACAAAAGGATTTAGCAAGAGTATTTGGTTTAAATCACAAAGAAAAAAAAAGGACAAATGGGTATTGAGACATAGTAAGAAGAAAGGAGCATTAAACCATATTATATCCACTTGTCCTATCTCTTCTTAGATATATAGGAAAATGACAATTATTTTCATTGGTTATTAATACCAGTGAATATATAAGCAGAAATAGAATACTAGACATGCTGAAATGAAAAAGACACACATTAACAAACACTTAAATCAAGTCACATAATTATCTAAATTAGACGAGAGGGCTGGTCGAATAGCGCAGTGGATTAAGGCGCATGTGAGCGGGCACAGGGGATGGGGTTAGATCCCCTGGCCTGCTGTGCTGGCCCTGTTCCCAGGACATGCTGAGATGGCAACTGAGACTGGGCGTTGTGGCGCATGCTGTAATCCCAGCTCTTGGGAGGCTGTAAACAGGCAGATCACTATGGGTCTGATCTAGTAGTGAGACAAGCAACACCCTGCAGACCTTTCCCTAAAATACAAAAAATAAAATAAAATAATAAAATTAAATAAATAAATAAGAAATAAGAAATCCACTAGTCATGCTTCCTAGTCTCTGGTCTCCTCTTTCCGAAGCTCACTGTTCATACCACTGCTAGCAACGCAGAACAGGTCACAACTTTTTCAACATGTGCAGTAAATGGCATGGTATCCTGTGTTCTCCTAGCTTGATTTCTATCGTGTTGCTCATTGTTTTGAGAAGTCATACTTTTAATCAAGTTTGGTTGGGATCCACAAATTCAAATGACTAGTTTAATATACTTCTTTGTGGGAAACATGAATGTTTGGATTATTGGTATCACCCTATTGAGATTTCCCATTATCCTACTAAGGGTGGGTGTCTAACTTACTCTTCTCTCTCATTGCTGGGATAAATACCTGACACTCAAATTTAGGGAAAGAAAAGTTTTTTTAACTCATAGTAACTGAGGTTAGTTCCACAGAAGGCTAGCTCCAAGGCAGAGTGGCACATGGCAGAGAGAAACCATTCATGATGGTGGCAAAAAAAAAGAGTAAATGGAGTGGCAGCAGCTCTGGCAGCCAGCAAGCTTCTCTCCCTTCCTTACACTGTAATGCAGAGTATCTGCCCAGGGCACTCACACCCATAATCCTAGCATGGGATCAAGGATCAATCAAAAACCCCAGAAGCCACCCCATGACTGCATGCGGCTTTGAGGGACAACTAGACTCAAAACACAACAGTGGGTCATCCTCTCCCACTTACTAAGATTGACAATAAGGCTGCTAAGGCTAAAGTGGTCCAAAGCAAGCTCTTTTTCAGCAAAAGACCACCCTGCCCTCTGAGACATCTGATAATCCCCTACTCAATCAATAAATACCAAGATTCTGGCAGCCACATGGCTTTTTTTTTTTTTTTTATGTATGTATTTGGTGCAGGTTCTCACTATGCAACTTGGACTCCTAGTGATCATCCTATTTTCAGCCTCCCCAGTGCTAGGATTACAGGATTGTGCCACCAATCTCTGGCTCAGTGTACCCCAGGGGAAGGGCTGGCCTGGTGTGCGGGTTCGAACTCATAAAGTTTGGTTCCTTGTGAAAAGCTAGTCATCCTGTAACATACTGTGCTGTTAATCTCTCTCTCTCTCTCTCTCTCTCTCTCTCTCTCTCTCTCTCTCTCTCTCTCTCTCTCTCTCTCTTTCTCTCTCCCCTGATTAGGTTACTATTTTAACTCCCTCTGCTATTACCTACATTGTATTCATTTCACAGATAACAAGAGCTATTTTTATTTTGGTCCTTAAATTCTTAAAAGGAATAATATATTAATATCAAGCAGCAGTGTACTATGTATCACTTCTCTGAAGACATATATAGGCATTGATTTAAATATTCTACAAATTATGAGATGTTTTACCTTTAGCAAAGATGATATATTCTCTTAAGAATGGATACCAAAGAATTAATTCAGCAGCTTCCAAATAAATAATTATTTTAAGTGACAATAATGAAACTGTGAATAAAGCAAAGTCCATCATTTAAAGAGATGTATGAGATTAAAATTTGAAAGAAAAACTTAAAGATATTATTCTAATATAGTATGACAAAATGGGTAAGGTAGTTGGGGGAATAACATATTTTGAGGATAGTGAGTACACTTTATGATAGTCTAAGGGCAAAATATTAATAAAACTGAAGTACATTTCAGACTTAGAAAACATAACTTAAAGGAAGTGAGGACATAGCCGCTCAGCATATTTGAATTATGAAGAATAAGGTAATTCATGAAGGGCTGGTAAAGGACACGTGGGCGGGCAGAGGAAAGATGTAGGTGTGCCTTGGTGCGTGAGACAGCCAAAACTAAACACCAATTATCTTGAAGATTTGAAGAACAGAAACTCATCTCCCAGCTCAAGAGGATGAGCGGTCCCTCACGGACGTGCTGGCTAGCTTGGACCTTCTGCAGCATGTTGTCTTGACCTGGAGTTGATGACCACCTGCCGATGGCGTGTGTTTATGCTAACTTGGCTTTTGTTGGAGAAAAGGAGAGGGAGACCAGAGAGAAAGATATGCAGACAGTGAGGGACCAAGAATCTCAGAGACCAAGATGCAGAGAAGCACAAACTCTGGTGAATCTGCTTCTCTGATAGGGGCCCTACATTCATGGCCTCTTTTAAACTCTTCTGCTCAGAGATCAGTTTTTCCAAAACAATCACAATGAGGGTAACGTTTCCACATATTATTGAAACCTGAGAGAACACAATTCAGAATGCAGCACCTTAAAATTTTAATGACCTTAATTCAATAAGCAAAGAACTCCTGTAAAAAATACGAAAATCCAAAATTTTACTGATATCTATTGTAATTTCCATCATGTAGCTTTCCTAGTTACTAAGACAGAGAAATCCCATATTCTTTATAGGTGCTTTAACAGTCTTAACATGTCTTCTTTCCAAAAATGAACTATAGATTTTTTATATTTTCAGTGTAAAATGCTAAAGGAAAACTTAAAGTTAGTACATTTAGAAAATACCCTGTGATGGCCAATAAATATTGAAACAGTGAAGCAATGTAAGTGTCTATCCCACAAATATCAAAATGGACCATAAAATTGTAATTAAAACTGGGCCAGCCAAAAACTCAGCTGATTAAAGTACCTGCAAGCAGGCAGAGGGGCCTCTGTGCTGGACCCGGCCCAGGGGCACAGTGAGTCAACTATGGAGAATGGGTGTGTGGTGCATGCCTGTAATCCTAGCTCTTGGGAAGCTATAAAAAGGTGGATCGCTCTGAGCCTGATCTAGTAGTGAGACCCTGAACACCCTGCCTTCCCTAAAAAAACCAAAAACAAAAAACCCTAAAATATTCATGAACACAAAAGCAAGTATATAATTTAAAGCTAGATCTCATTCACCCTACATGTAAAATTCAATTTCAAATGAAATTTTATTTTATAGACATTTTATTTTATATATGAGTACATAGGCACACATATAAGTGAGGATTGTGTGAGTCAGCATAACTTAAAATATTTTGAAGTACAGAATACCTGAGGCAAATAATGTTAAATGGAGATAATATGGAAATTGGTTTAAAATTATGAATATGTAAATAGTATGAAAACTATCACAACTTTAGAAGCAAAACCAACACTACACAAATTTTTTAAAAATCTTGACATAAATGTAATAGAGGTAAAAACAGAATAAGCTACATGCACCTAGCAATATGACTTGCTCAGTTTGAGCTATTATAGCAAAATTAACATAAACTGGGTGGCTCTTATTAAATAGTTCCTAAAAATTTCAAACTTACAGCACAGAGACATCTAGTGTGTCTCATTAAGGACTCTTCCTAGAATGCATAGAGGTATCTGCCATTTTATTTTATTTGTTGAGGGAGAAAAGTGAGAGGTGAAGGATGAGAAGAAGGAGAAAAAAAGAGAAACATTTCTAGTCTTCATACAAGCTCTAATTGCATTCAGTGTGATTCAATTTTCAGATCTAGTTACCTCTGCAAAGTCCACAACCTAGTACTAGTGCTTTAGAAGTTTGATATAAGCATATCAATTTTAAAAGGACATAAATATTCAGTCTGCAACAATATGTATCACAGGGTATTCAAATGCATATAGGCAATCATGCAAGAAGGAAATTATTCTACTAGTTGAAATGTCACATAAAAATACGTCAGTCATATTTTAATCCTGGCATGTAAATCTATACAATTAAATACTGCCTTCAACCTGTTTATGTTAGGTACATTTTGGAAATACATTTGTGACTTGTGCTCATATGAGTATAAAATAGTAAATCCTTTAAAATAGTAATATGTTACCATTTAGCAGAAAGAAAATTGTGACATATTTTGAACCTGATATATAAAACTATTTAATGAGATTTCAAGTAACTTTCCCACAAAGTAAGTAAATTGCAAGTTCCCTATAAAACTCCACATAAGAACGTCTGATGATATTTGTATTAGTAAGCATTTCTTCAAAAAGAGAAGATGCACAAATATGTTAAAGAAAGTATATGACACAGTATTAATGAAGATATCATTCAATAATATGTAAAGTGAAATATATCCAGGTAGAATTAGAACCAAAGAAGAATAAAATGAGACAATGAACTCATGCGCAACGGATTCATTGAGGATAATAATTTTAATAAAAGTGAGTGTGTGGTTACATAAAATGCCACAGGAAAGAAGAATATGAATATTCTATGGACAATTTTTAGCAAAATATTTCCCAATTTTACACAATTATTAAACTGAGGAGCCAGTATGCAACCTGGGCAGTGCAAGTATGAACCTACTTTTTACCTATCAGCTCCTTTCCAGTGCATCTGGGGTTATTTTTGTTAAGGTCTTCTGTGTGAACGGGATGGAGTGAGTAAGTAAGAAGAGATCTATAATGCGCGTGGTACATTATGGTGGGCCTGTGACTTTTCTAAGGAGATGGTTTGATGGAGGACAATAATGTAGATTAAATAAAATAAATTGTGTGTTTCACGGGTGATATAAGGACATACAATAGAGACCCCAAGAAAAGAAGCATAGACATCTTCAGGACTACATTTTAATATGAATCTCATTCTTGTGGGACCATAAAACATTGATCCTTGTCTTAATTCCATTGCTTGTACAGCTGTAATAATATATTTTCAAGTTATTAATTTCATCAGTTATAAGACAAGCCATGGTTACCATGTAATTCCCTTCTGCTTAGTAAATGGAGTGGGTGAGGCGGACACTTCCATATCATCCTACTCTATTCCATCCTGGTGTAACAATTACTTTCCCCTGACTGAAGTTTAAATTTGCCTCATCCTTACATGTGGTCACAATTTCAATGATAAGCTGACTCACTCTGCCTTCAACCAAAGGGGTTGTGCTGCCTCATCAGACATCACATCCCAGTTTTTAAGTGGTATTTGTCCTTCAGCTCTTGAAAGAGATCAGCTGTTTCTCTTTATTATGCTGTAAAGTTTAGGGCAAAAGAAAATCCTTCCCAATGCAACTTACATTCATTTTCTGTTAAAGAAACAATAGAAAGATGTGGTTACTAAAACCTTCAAGAAAAGAATGTATAGAGTCATAATATCTGCTTGCTATTTGGAGTTCTGATTCACTAGCAATAAAATTGCATATTATTTCATACCTGATGTTTGATTTTCTCATCTGTATGACAGGCTCAACTGGGGATGGCAGAGCATACCTAAAATATCTGCATTCCAGGAGGCTGAGGCAAGAGGATGCCAAGTTTCAGACAATCTATTAGCTTAATGAGAAGTCCTGTTAAAAAGAAATCCCAAAAGAATTTGAGTTTGTAACTCAGTACGAAGGTAAGAACTAACATGTTCTTAGATTGAAGGTGGGGAATGGGAGACAGAGATATTCTCAGTCACAAAAGTAAAATTTTGAAGAGGCATGAAGTTATTTTTATAGTATTAACTGGCCTGGACATTCATTCAGAGAACTGACTTCCTCCTGAAAGTGAGAGTGTGGCTGCTCAACAAGTCTGACCACCTTGGCTTGTTTATGAGTAGAGTTCTCCTGGCTCTGATGCTTCAGAACTCTTTGGAGGGCAGGAGTGGAGCAGGCTGTGTACTTGTGAATGTGCACATAATAGCAATTATCCTCAGAGATTTGTTGTGCACCAGGAACTGAGGTGCTTTATTTTACTTGGTTCAATTCAAGCACATTCCCATATCTTCTGACTTTAAGTGTGTGTGTGTGTGTGTGTGTGTGTGTGTGTGTGTGTCTGTCTGTCTGTCTGTCTGTCTGTCTGTCTGTCTTTCTGTCTGTCTGTCTGTGTGTGGAGTACGCAAGCTCTCACAGGCACATGTTGTATTTTGACTATATAGTATATAATTTACTCTTTTGCCAAAATAAACCTTAAGTGTTTTGTTGGTCAGGCATCTTTTTCCATTATTCTTTAGCTTGATGATTTCCATATAGTTTTTCTAGGATGATAAAAATGGAATCTTGATTTCTTAGGAGCCCTATGTGACCCCATGCCTCTTCCAGCCTGAGACTACTCATGGTATGCAGCGTTCTTAGAGAGTGATAAAACATAGGCTTTCCCTTTTGTAGTGCTTTATCTCATCTCCTTACCTGACTCGTACTTAGAAACACGAGTGTTGACAAAGTGGCATGTTTACCAAAAGCTTCCTTAGCATACCCAGAATCCTGCCAGTAGTATTTCCACAGCCTCCTACAATCCTCTCTCATATATCCACATTAAATTTGCCAGGACATTTCCACTTGCCAATAGCCTGCAAAGATATAAACAATCTTATATTTATATAAAACCACTAGAAGAACGTATAAATATTTATCAGTAGACCTTATACATGTAGGCCAGCAATAATACTCTACATAATTTGAATGAAGATTGATGGCTTCTGGCAGAGTGTCCGTTTCAGCCACAGTTTGTTTTTCTTGCAGATGTGAAGTCTACATTTTCATTTCTATTTTAAGCTCAGTCATCTGAGAGTAGAGCATTATTTTTTAGCTGACTTAAACTGCTGTTGCAGTTATTTCCCTTTAAGTACTAACTTCGTGTGACACAAGGTCTAGACTCCTAAAATTTTCAAAGGACAGGTTAATTAGTTTATTCGTACTGTATTATTTGACAGTGATAAGTTTATGTCCCAGAGGTGGGGAAATCTCACTGTGCTTTACGTTGTCACAGTTTCAAGTGTTTGATGCTTGCAACTAAATTCTGCTTCCCATAGTAGGGAATGTTTTCAAAGAATGAACCATTAAAGCCAGTTGAATCCTGACAGAGAATTCATAGGTTTAACTCTCAGTAGTGAGGGACTGTATATATTACTATACCTGCAGTAGCATTAGCAAATGACCTAGAGATCTGGTAACTCAGGAACAGCATTACTTTCTCTTTGTTTGCTGCCACATGTGGTGATAACTAGCTCTACTTCACTCTGATATCTGAATCATTTAAGTTATAGATCGAACAAAGGTCAGCAATAAATTCAAATGAGTAAAAAATGCAAAATGAGTTTTTCCCATTGCACCAGTAAGCATGGATTTAACCCAGCAGGATGAAAGGTAGTAGGATAAAAAAAGAGATGATCAATTCAAGAGCAAACAGAAGGCAAGAATAATACATCAGCTAATCTCAGTATTGTGGGAGGTTGGGCAAAAGAACTGAAAGTTCAAGCATATCCTGGGCAGCTTAATGACTCTGTGAGACATTGTCCTTAAAACAAAACACAATAGAAAAATTAAATAGTGCTGGAACTTTGAACACTGTGAAAGACCTGGATTGAATCTCTAATACCAAAAGTAAATTTTATGAAAGCATGTAGAGAAAATATCTGCAAGTACATGAAATTGAAATTCACAACTGAGAAAATACTCATTAAAGAAAGAGTACAAGGAATAGGTAATCCCCAAGAAACATTACTCATTGACCTAGAATCTATTGAGAACAATTGGGATCAGAGAGTCAATTTGTTCTTGAGATCCAAATTCTATTCAAGACTAGCCTGGGCTACAAAGTGAGCTCAAGTTCAGCCTAAACTTCACAGGGAGACCCTGTCTCAAAAGGACACAAAGAAAGAAAGAGTGGCTGGGGAGATGGCTCAGTGGAATAAGCATCTCCCTGGTAAGCGCAAGGGCCTGAGTTCAATCCCTGGTTATGAAAAAAAAAAGAGTAAACAAAGATCACCAGCTTTCCTATTTGCCTCTACAAATAATATTTCAAATTTTCTTTGAAATATCTCAAGATGCTTGGTCATACTGGTATACTGAAAACAGTTCTAGGGCTGAGCTGAGGGATCATGATTTTAATATTGAGCTGTGTCAGACTGCTGGGACCACTTCAGCAGAATGTTCAGCCTTTCTGTTCATCAGGGTGATCTTATCGAAAATTGTAATTGTAATACTGTCCTCCTAACTCTCTTGATGTTGAAATGAAATGCAGACATGTAAGATATTACAACATTTTCTAGAAATTGTTTTCAAATGATACTAGCATTTTTAAATGACTCTCTGACTAAACCCAATGAAGTCATTTAATAATGGTAGACACACTTTGATTTTTATATTAAATGCAGGGTTTTTTAAAATGCATTTTAGTAAAGGATCTACAGAGTTTCACTATGTAGATCGGACTCATAGTGATTGTCCTGTTTACAGCCTTCCAAGCACTGGGATTACAGGTGTGCACCACCATGCTCAGTCTAAAAGCAGAGTTTGAGTAGGCATGTAAATGTCTTATCTTAATAAGTAGCATTCACTAAAAGCAAATATGACTAGTACGTTTAATAAAGAAAAATAATTTAAAACCCTTTCATACTATAATCATTAAACATGTACAGGTACTATGTCAATTAAAAGCAACAAAATTCAAGAAAAATATATCGAGACTTTTGTTTTTTTTAAAATGCTCCTTGCATACTTGTTGACCAGTGCTGTTTGGTCTCAGATTCTACAGCCAAGTCTGGATTTTGAAATCATTTTCATGTTGTACCTCTTTATTTATTTGAACTATTCTGCAAAAATACCTCCTGACATCCCACATCAAAGAAAACAATGTTGTTTACCTAATCAAAAACGAAGGAGCTGCCACTGGCCAGGCTTTGCAAGTGCCAGCAGCCTTGCTTTCTAAAATGCCTGCTGTTACACATCATCCTGAGCCAGCAAAGGACACAGACAATGACAGCAATTTTTTATTAGGCTTATTCCTTTCCAGTGTGCGAAAGCAGAGTAATGAATTCCATATAGACAGCATCAATTTATGACGTGTGCACAAGCACTTGCTTCCTTAACCTCCAGATTCATGAATCGTAAATATTACTGTAGGAGGAAAGAGTACAAGTAGGTGTAAGAGAAAGTAAGTGACAGAACAGAATGAGAAAAAAAAGGGTTCAGTTCAGGTGGTATTTGCTATCTCAAAGAACTGCCTGTGAAACAGAAGATGGGGTATGCACACAGAGGAAAAAAGCAATACAATTAGTTATGGCAGGCTTTGTTTATGTTTTCATCTGTCACTTTAATCCACTTTTTATGTCATTTCCCTTCTCTCATTTGACTTCTGAGAATAAGACATGATTTAAAGGAATACACTTTCTGTTTCTATTCAAAACCCAGGTCAAATATTTTATTCCACTTTCATCCATTATATAATGTATAAAATTCAATATTCCCTGTGATTCTTGTTTTGAGGTTCTGGGGATTCTCTATGAAAGTAATACAATTTTGTCCTCAAAAATTTTCAGGCTTGAAATATCAGTGTTGCTCATGGGATCAGGTCATCTACTACATATTGTGATATGCAGGTAATGTTGCATTGATTTCATGAACTTTCTAGTTAAGATATTCCCTTACTGTAAGATTCCTTCCTGTGGGGGGGGGGGAAGAAAAGAAAAAATAAAAGAAAGAAAAAAAGGTTAAAGCAAAGAAATCCTTTATTTCCTGGCACAGTATAGCAGCCAAAGGATGAGATGCTGGAGCCCCTGGAGGTGAAAGTAGAGGTTGGAGCATTTATCAGTTGGGTGAGGGGCGAAGGCTACATGGGTCTCACTGTGATACAACAGGCGCTGATTAGGGGAGGATTGCAGCATGAGAAAATCAAGAAAGCAAGTTCCCCTTGAACCCAGGGAGAGGGGTATGAAGAAAGTCTAGGAGCAGCTCATTGCAGTTGGTTCTGGGATTCTCCTGCTTTGCTGACTCCCTGCCTTGACCACCTGTAGACTGCTGCGTGGGTGCAGACCCGTCACTGACATCAAGGTAGTAGCAACTCCTCACATCACAAATCTTTGATTTTTATGCTCCTTTTTTTAATGAATGAACTCACTGGGAGAAGTTTAGACTTCTTACGCATGAACACATGAACTGAATAAAGTGTCTATCAAAGCTGTACTTTATGCCGGCCCTGCACCTGGGGCACGCTGAGAGGGCCAGCGATTGAGACCAGGCCCGGTGGCGCACACCTGTAATTCCAGTTCTTGGAAGGCTGAAAACAGGAGAATTACTACGAGTCCGATCTTTGTAGTGAGATGCTATAGAGCCTGCACTGTATTAAATACAAAACCAAAACCATCCAAACAAACAAACAAAAAAAAGATGTGCTTTATTCCTATTACATTCTAATTATTTTGTCAATCATTGTCCTCTTAAACTAACCTTAATATTTTGTGAATTATCAAGTTGTTATCTCTTTTTGGTCTTCTTTGTTTCTATAACTTCTATAATTTTCTTTCTGGTCATTTTAAACAGCTGGATATTATAAAAACTAAATAAACTCTTCTGCTGAAAGAAACGTGTATTAAGTTTTATTCCTATGAGAACAGAACTAATTTTTATTTTACTTGTATTTGAAAGCTGAAGCAGTAAAATATCCACTCTCATAAAAATTATTTTTGTTTTTATTCACCTCGAAGAGCTGATACCCCGTTCATCATTTTATTTTTTGATGAACCTGATCTGTCAGTCACTATAAAAATAGAAATTCCCTGAATGGTGGCAGATGGAAGCACAGAAATATCTGTATACCTCTTACTTAACCCTAAATTCTAGAAAATCTGAAATTATGAGAAGGACTAAACTCAGACAACTTCTATTGCTTAGAAATTATTTGGCCTAGGGCTGGGGAGATAGCTCAGTAGAATAAGTGCTTGTCTGGCAAACACAAGGGCCTAAGTTCAATCCCCATTTCCTCAAAAAAAAAAAAGAAAAGAAAAAATAAATCATTTGGCCTCTTTTTCATGTCTCCAAGTTCTTGAAATACCGATTAGTAGTTTCACTGTTCTTCAGGTTGTTACTTACATTCCCCCTGACTCTTCTGTGAAATGGGAAATGAAAAGATGCATACATTGCTTTAAAATTGTCCTTTGTGAATAACAGTTCAAGGGTTTCTTTCTATGAAAGGCTGTGGACTTCTTCACTGACAACTATTTGGTGAGTAATTGCCAATCTTTTCTTCCCTCCTCCTTCCTGAGCAGTACTGGGGTCCTGCACTGAGGCCCCTCTTATCCTTCTCTTTACTTTTATTTTGAGGTAGGTTCTCCCTGTGTCCCAGGCGGGGCATCAACTCTTCGAGGTGAAGCTTCCCATAGAGCTCCTCCTCAGAGCTGGGCTGACAGGCATGTGCCCCACTGTGGGCTGCAATGCTTCCTATAGTTATTCAAACTGCTTGACAAAGAACTTGAAATGCTAGGGACACTGGTACACAAGTCATCCGGTACAATCCAGAGTTCCAAAGACACGAAATAATTCCTTTTCTCACATCGCCTATTAGAGTTAAATAATTTGAGCTATAATCTCGTGGACTAAAATTGAGAGGACTAAGTTATTGGGCACATGAACAAAGTAGTGGAGAGACAGAAACAGTTGTCAGATATTCCAGCAAATATCTCACACCTCTCTACCTTTTCCTCTTACCTCCTTCTACCCACCTTCTCCTTGGCACTTGGCTCTTCTTCACTTACTATTCAGACCCCAGACTACAATAGACATAATTTGTGACAATGTGGTTAAGACAGTCAAACGCTCTGCCGCTAGGCAATACACCCTGGGCTACAGTATCATTGTCCGTTTTCCTTTTTGGCTAATAACAGCATTTGTGAATCAGTGTGAAACCAAATTATTGATGGATTTACCCTTCAAAGCAAGAGTTGGGGCTGGAGAGATGGCTCAGTGGTCTAAAGCACCTACTTAGAACAAGCTTGGCAAAGCATCGGGGACCACGGTTCAATCCCCCAGCACCACATGCCAGCCAGCCCTGCCCCCTGGTGGGCTGAGCTGGCCACACACACACACACCACTCTCTCT